>NW_007577996.1:375057-387014 GCF_000690725.1 Stegastes partitus
GATGGGAAAGACGTGTGATCAACAGTGTGAAAGGCAGAGTGACAGAATTACAATAAATCTAAATAACGCTGTCTGGGGGCTGATTGGTTCGGAGAACGCTGACAGATAGATTACTGGACGAGAATAGTGACATTGAAATTGGGAGTTGTTCGAGTTTGGCAGCAAGAGATAAAAGAAGTGACGGAGAGAATAGAGCAGCAGGATTAATCCATATTTACCAACAAGAACCGAGACAGAACCAGAGGGAGAAGATCTTCCTGGTGAAAGTTCGGTAAAGTACCTGGAGGAGTTTTAGGTAAATTTTAACAAAGTAAAGGCTTCTTGTTGAATGCTTTGCACCACTTATGGCTCCCCCTTCTGGTGCTAAGAGTAGCTACACAAACACAGTCAATAAATCTTTATGAACTATGCCTCATTGTTGATCGATTTCTTTTCTAAGACAAGATAAGCCCTTATTTATCCCACAGTGGGTAAATATGCAGTGCTCCAGCAGTCAAGGTGAATAGTAGGGAACATCAATAGGAAATAAAAATAGACAACAGATGTACACAAGCATTGCCATATGTGGATATTCTGATATTGCACGGGTTCATCTGGATGAGGAAATAACAATATTGCAGATATCAATGATGCTGTAAAGATTCCTCCATAAGTACAGATGTTGCACAGATTGTATCAAGATTGCACAGATTCTTGTATAAGTAGAAGAAAAAAAAATAACGATTTTGCACAAATATTCCTCATGCACAGGTTTGAAAGTGTTGATACTGAACCAAAGTGAAGTAGTTCTTCAGTGTGCGATCTACTGGGAGCAGCGCTGGCTTTAGACTGTAATCCTTTCTCTAAATGCTCAGATTATTTTTTATCTCCAGCATCAGAAAACCTTTCATGGATGCTTCTTTAGGTTTTTCTGCTTTAAGCTTCGGAACACTCCCCTATGGTTCCTCCCACTTTCAGCTCTGGCAAACTCATCATGTTGATGGTTGATGTACAGATTTCAAAACCATCAAATATTGTGAAATACAGGCAGACTGACCAGGCATAGACGAGCATGATCACCATGATGTGAACTTCTTTGGCAAAGTGCTTGAATGAAGAGACTGACATGTTTAATCAAAACATATTGCTCTCAAGCTTGAACCATGATATGAGTCTTTCCAGAAAGTGTTTAATTTGGATAAATATAACATTTAAATTCATTGCTTTATTTGCTTTTGAGGAGATGTTTTATTACAGTTGAGGATAATGTAAAACCTAAATCAGGCAGCATTATGCCTCTTCTTAAATGTACTGGCTGTGACTCGATAATCCGACACTAAATGTAAAACCTTCTTTTATGTCGGATTGTCAAGACAGAGGTCCAGATACAAGAAAGGGCTTGATGCTGGAAGGCTCATTTGTTGTTAATATTTATTGTTTATAGTTGTTATAATAACTAGTGTATTGTTAGAACACTACGCATCACTGGATTTCACGCCTAATTGACGGATGCACTTGTGCACGTTTCGGCCACTTCCACCTCGTCGGCGCGCACCCCGGGGTGGAAGTGGCCGGAACGCACAGGCAGTATTTGGCTGCTGATGCTGGCTTAGTTAGTGGTCACAGTTCTGTTTCCACCATCGGTGGTGGCGGTGGCAGGTGAGTAGCAGATACGCTCCACTGTTACCATCCATGTTTACTTCCATAAACACTGAGCACGCTCGCTGCGTGACGTCATCATGTCCTCTTCTGCGCATGTGGGACACTTTTGGGTCGTATGAAGTTCACACAGCAGATCACATACAAGTCGCATTTAACTGGAAACGTGAAAAAACTCGCAAAAAAGTCAGATTTCACAAAGAAGTCTGAATTGAGCATGAAGTCCTGCAGTGTGAACGTAGCCAATCTGTGGGATTGTTCAGTCAGATAATACGCCGTTATCCTGATTGGTGACATTAAATGTCATGTCGGAGTCAGAATCCAAGGCTGTCGCTATGTTAAGGCTGTTTTTTGGGGGTTCTGTTCATGTTTCCTAAAAACCTGTCGGATAGCAAGGTTTTGGATTGTTAAGGGTCAGATTATCAAGTCACGACTGTGTATAAATGTAAGAAAAAGAAAAAGACGAGACAGCAGCAGAAGTTTGAACGAAAAATGATGAACATGAATGTAATTTCCTGGAGGCAGGGTTGAATGCTAACGGCTGTGGCTAAAGCTGAAGAGATAATGATTACAGATAAGTGAATTTAGTGTATCAGCAAGTCATATGATTGTATATAGATGAATGGTGGCATATTAGACGGTCAATATTATGACAGAGGGGATTCTAATATTGTGTCTGTAACTGCACAGATGAGCGGTTTCCTCGGCGTGTGAGTCTATTCGGCTTTGATATGATACCTACTCCGGTCAAACAGACTCTTCAGCGTCGCCTGAGAGCCAATTAATTTAAGAAATATGTGCAAACATACTATAATATATAATGAAAGAAACTTATGTAACTCTTATCCAATTTGTCCGGATAGAAACAGCTGCCACGTCAGATGAAAAGCCGTGAGAGATAACAGAATGTGTTGGAGCATATTGAGCTTTTGTTTTATTAGACCGTTCAAACTGCAAAGAGGCACAAAAAAAAAAAAAAGGCAGAAGAAGAAGAAGTGACTCTTACACAGCACTCATCTCTTTTGGAGTCTATGCACGACACTCCTCTGAATATTTCATACGGCACTTTTTATACCTTTGTAAGCACTACTGGAGATGTGTCTTTGAGTGTGTGTGACTCATCTGCTGGATGATATGATGAAAACCAAGAGGACCAGTCTGCACTCTCCAGAAGTAACGCTTTTGTCTTACTCCGCTTTGCAAACGCTGACAGCTGACAGTATTTACCATTGTAATGGTGTTCTATAGTCCGTGACCCTCCGCAGTTAGAAATAGGAGGAAAAATCAAGTCTAATCAGTTCGTATTTTGTTGCCAGTTTGGGTGACAATAGAGAATTTGTGTGTCTGACACAAGTGTAGCCTAAAACAAACGCACACAAAACCCAGAGCGGCTGACAAGTGTCTTAAATTCTCTCTTTACAAATTGAGTTTTTTGGGGGGTTGTTACAGTGAAATACAACAGATTCCTCCGTCTAAACCGAGTGCAGGGAGATCCCACGGCAGCGCTTTACGTTAAATCTACACTAAACTGACAGAGACACGATGAATGAGAAAATAACAGCTTCTCCTCGGATCTCTAACAATCCTTTTTGGATTCCAGAACACAAACCACTTCTATCATATCTTTCACCCTCGCTGCCCGAAATGCGATGAAACCGTTTTATTTACATGCGCCGGGCGTTCGCTCTCAGCGTGCAAACTCAGCAGCACTCAGCACTGATTGGTATCAATTCGGTGGCGACTGCGAGGTTAGCTAGCGAGACAGTTAAGGAAGGCGTCAACAGCGAGACAAGTGTTGAGATGTGTTTAGAAGAAATACGTAAAAGGTAGCAGGGGACGTACAAGTATAGATTCTGTCTTCCTCTGAGGGTGAAAAGTTTTTCACCTTGTTGACGTTTCCATGCAGGGATTTTAAGATGCTGGGAGAAAAATCATGGCCTCAACATCATGGCTGAGTAGTTCCACCTTAAAACTGCTCTACTACTCTAAAAAACACAGACTAAGACTTTCAGGGTTTCATATTTAACAAACTTAACTTTATTGTTTTAGACAATTGGTTTCCTGCTTGAACATCCATCCATTCATCCATCCATTATCTATACACCGCCTAATCCTCACTAGGGTCATGGGGGGCTGGAGTCTATCCCAGCTGACTCAGGGTGAAGGCAGGTTCACCTGGACAGGTAACCAGTCTATCACAGGGCTACACTTAGAGACAGACAACCAAGCACACTCACATTCACACCTACGGACAATTTAGAATCACCAATTAACCTCAGCATGTTTCTGGACTGTGTGGGAGGAAGCTGGAGAACCCGGAGAGAACCCACACTGCACGAGGAGAACATGCAAACTCCATGCGGGTTTCCTCACTGGGACCATGGACCCCCGGAAGACTAGCCAATACTTATGCTGGTGCTAACAGGGATCCTAATAAACAAAATGAAACCTTCTTGCTGCGAGGTGCAGTGCTAACCACTGAGCCACCTTGCAGCCCTTTGCTCGAACATGTATGAATGAACTACTCCAATATTACAACATCGCCATATATTTTTAGCTTTTTCACGTAATTTTATTTATCCTATTTTAACCACATTGCTGCTGCTGCTGCTACTATTGTACAGTTGTTGCCACCGTTTTGTGTCCAATTGCTCTACATTCCTTGAATTGCCTCCAGGGGACAAATAAAGTAGTTTTTTTTTTGGTTATTTGTTTGTTTTTATCTAAATTCTGAATTGTGTAGCATAGAGTAGCTTTACAGTGTTTGACTAATTAAGCTCATCTTGGAATTAAGCGTACTAGTTCCATCCAGCTCTCGTTTGTTTAAATGTGTATTAAGGCACTGGCGTAAAAAGCAACAAAGACTGCGTCCAACACACACTTTTACTGTATTGTTGGACTGTTGGAGGACATCATGAGCTCATTTAAAAGGGATTTGTAAAGATGTGATGGCCACATTCCTCATAAGACTCCTGCAGTCCATTCTGGATGTGTGGAAGGGAATTTATATGTTAGTATATCCCAAACAAATCACACGCCGGCATTTCAAGTAACGACATATGACTCAACCTCACATGTCAGCTAAGATGATCATCTATGAAATATCACAACAGGTGTTTTGCTCATTTTCACAACAAATGTCAATATAAGTGCTTCTGTCTTGTGATTGCTGTGGATCTACAGTGTCCACAATCTGAAGCAACAGTGGAGAGTTAAATATAAGCCATTTTAAAACAGAACTGGATTATATTCCTGGGAAAAAAAAAACATCTAAATATTTGGCTTTGACACTCACAGATGAGTCTTTAGGTGTTTAATGAATGACTAGAGAATAATTGTGTTAAGTTTGTTCAGTAAAAGCTTTTTAAAATATAATTTATTTCACTTCTTTTCTATTATTATAACAAGTTATATCATGATTGGTAATATAACAGGTTTTCTTCTTTTTGTACAGTCTGAACACAAACTTAGATGAACTTCCTGTTGCCAGTTTTTGCTCCTTAATGGATGTATTTCTGCCAGACCTGCTTATTTTAAAGTCTCTAAGCTGTAAGTTTTGACCTTGTTGACACGTATCCTTTACACAATTTGTTTCTGCCGTTTAGTCCACATGACGGGATTGTTGGAGCTGCAGCGCCGGTTTGAATCTGTAGACACAGTAACACACACACACGCAGGTTTAATGAAAAGTACCCAGACATCAACAGCAGTAAACACAGCGAGAACCACTTGGACAGAGTTCAAACCCCCACTGCACCGAGGTGGTGTAAGTGTGTGTGTGTGTGTGTGTGTGTGTGTGTGTCTGTGTGTGTGTGTGTAGTTTCAGCAGATGGGGACAGCAGCAGGTTGTGTGTTTGCTTGTTGGGGGGCCCTCGCTGCTTCCTCGGCGCTCTTCACAAAATGACCTCTGGAGTTTCGGGTGCAGACGTTCTGGAGAGCAGCCAGCCTAACAGCTCTCTATACATACATTACAGTATTACTCCAAAGCCCTCTCTGAAGTCACGATGCATCACCGGGGACAAAAAAAAAAAACCCTTTGAGTTTCAATTTAAGCTTCCACTGAGAGCCTTTAAAGTTCCCCTGAAAACTTTTAAAGCTCTGACTAAGTAAAGAGCCGCTACCCAGTGAACCCGGTGGAGCAACGCAGCAGCTGCAGTTCCTGTTAGGAGCTGGTGGAGAACAAAACGGAGCTAAAAGGAGAATAAATACTGGACTTAGGCCACGTTTACACATAGCCAGGTATTTACTAAACAGATGTACGTTTGGATTAATCGATGTATAGATAATGAATGGATGGATGGACATTGTTCGCACCAGATCGTTTTCAAAAAATCTTCGTTTACACAAACCCGCATGAGCACGTCATTAAGAGCTGCTGTGAGCTGCCAGACCTACAGGGGGCAGTGTGACGAGAAGCATAAAGCCATGCTAGCCAATCAGAATCCTGGAAAAAACACAACAATAAATGGCACGAATTACTTCCTGTTACTTCAACGATAACGGCGCGAGGGTCGTTTGTTTGGACCGACAAAGAAGCAAAAAGGCCAAAAGCGTTTGCACAAACGTTTAAAAAAAAAAAAAAAGCACTGCTTTAACAGCATCCATTTCTATCACAGCCGCCAAACTGTACACATGGTCGCACACATATGACGCTTTTGTCGCATACTGTGACGTCAAACTCGTCTCCTCCGGTCTACGTGCAAAGGTAAAGATGGAGTTTTTCCAAATCTCCACTCAGATATGATCGTTTTCGGTGACTTGTAGCTTCTTTTACGTGTAAACCAAAGGCCCAGACGCATTGAAATAACACTGTTTTTGCTCCGTGTAAACAAGGCCTCAGATCCATCATGACTCAAGTCTCCATAATATTACATCCCCATACGAATACACATCATTCTTAAATACATTTTTGAAAAAGAGCTTACTTTTGTTTGGAAATTAATATAATTGGTGACTTGGGATGCCCAGAGCTACAGCTAGGACGCTGGATGTTTGGATGGTGACATTAACCATCAGTCAGACTTTCACCCAGAAGAACCTTTTACATGTTAGAATCATATTTACAATTATGTACCAAAATACTTCAGGAAAAATATCACAGTTTGGGTAAAGACACAACCTTTCCACTGCATGTTTGAAGCCTCTTCAATCTCTAGTTACCACGGTGACAAGTCCCGCCCCATCTAATATATGATTGGCTGGTTTCAAAGGAGCAACAGCAAAGCAGTAAAATAAATAGCAAGCATATACCGATCAGAAACATATTTGTGCTACGTTACAAACAGACATAATCCAGCAAAAAAAAAAAAAAAGCATTTCCTTCCAAACCTAATTGAGATGCAGTCTAGTTGAACAGGAATGTAATTTTATGGAGACTGGGTCGCCGGATGAATCCCATTACTTACTTTATTCATCTCCGCGGGGAAATACAAGGTCAAAATTCAAATTCGGCACAATAATAAACAATGAAGTGGACAAGCGAGTTGAGCGAGCGTGGTGTTAATGACTTGTTGCGCTGCCCCCAAGTGGTCAAATGCAAGCAAAGCATTTAAATGTATTTTTGCCTTTTAATAACGACACATTGCAACTTATATGAAAATTACAAGTACTGGAGCACATGGCTAATTGGAACACAGTGGTACACATGTTTGTTTTGTGCGTGTTAGAACTCTGTTGAATTTTAGTGAATCAAAACCTGATTTTTCTTTACCATAGGCTAATTGACAAAAGGCACAAATAAAGGTTATCATTTTACACACCAGCTGCCCGCCTTCTCTACATACTTAACGCTGTTTATCATGTATTGATAACCAGGTGGCTTCGGCATTGACTCGACAAAATTCAGCTTATACAGTCCGATCGATACGCCCCCAAATCCCCGACATCGATTTCACATGATGAATATGTATGGAGCCGAAATGCAACCCTCCTCGGCGTCCTTTAGCCGCGTGTGGGTTCTGTTATGGATTTCCAACGCATATTTCATAGTGACAGATGAATGCGGCATTGACGAGCGCGAGCATTTAATGGAATGGATGTCGGAGGCATGTTTCTCGTTAGAACGTAAAGGCTTGAATAATTACCCATTGTGCATCACAGCAAGGTTGAAACTGGGCCAGGGGACAGAATCCATCGATCAGGAAATGTGTGTGTGTGTGTGTGTGTGTGTATTTGTGTCTTTTGGCAACCGCCTCTACCCTCATTAGGTTTCGTTTTGCTCGTTTTGTTGGGACAAAAACACCCTTTTGAGGACAAATCCAAAGTCTGATTGTAGTATGAAGGGTTTAGGGGGTTTTGATTGAATGCATGCAAGTCAATGTAATGTCCTCTATGATGGAAGCAGCTCTCCAGAAGCAGTATGGATTCTGTTGCTGTCTCCTAATTTGCTCCGGTGTTTGTTTTCTGGAAACGCTGTCGATTCAGGGGAGCAAACTTCAGGAGGCGCGTATTGAAAGAACGTCGGTTTGGTTAAAAAGCCGCAAATTGCAGAAGATTGCAGCGACGCGCCAAAATGAAGCCGCCGACGGTGAGCGTTTACAATCGAGTCTGTTTACACTCGAAAGACGCAAATTAAATTAACCGAGAGGAAAAAAAAAAAAAGAGAGCAAGAGAGGAGGGGGAAGGGAAAAAAAAAAAAGACGCTTCCTTATAATTCAACCCAATGACAAGCTCTCCTCTCAGGAAATGAAGTGATATTTAATTCAGAGATTTCACAGTCTAATGATGGAAGACGAAGGTGTGTGTGTGTGACGAGGGCGGTATGTAAATGTACAGTTTAATGACTGAGTGTGACCTCCCGTAAGTGTGTGTGTGCGAGAGAGAGAGAGAGAGAGAAAGAGGCTTTGTCACTGTCTAGACCTCGCTCGATCATCTTCGGTGTTCGTTCGCTCGCCGCCGTTAATGTCTGTGTGTGTATAAATGAAAAATGCATTAATGACTGAATACGGCCGAGACAGTGACAGTGCATTGACTGATGACGGAATGAACAAGCTCATTATTAAAGGTCTTATCACCCCTCAGCAGACGCGGTAACACACACACACACACACACACACACACACACACACACAGCCGAAGACAGAGACCTCACTCCTTGTTCAATGTCATATATGCATTTGTCATCATAATCAACACTTCGGCCCAAACTCACCTTCCTCAGAAGTTATACGACGACCTTTTGTAGGTCAAGGTTGCCCGAAGCAACCGACAACTCCTCTGTGTAGATGTGCAGCCAAAAAAAAATTATGTTCTGCAATTGTGTTTTGAGGGGAAAAGTTGTATTGCTTCCCAGCTTTTACAGTCAGGCAATCAGAAATGGCAAAACTCATCACAATCATTACCCGGAAGAGAGAAAAGAAGCTCCAAAAATGCTGCCAAAGGGTCGTATTTGAAGCCAGTTTTTGCAAATATAAGCAAGTTGTTTTGGGTTTTTTAGCTTTAAATGTACATATTGTGTTTTTTTATTTGCTTGCATCATGAGCAGAATGAACAGTCAGTGCCACGGTTGAGCGTTTCCACCTAAACAACATAAAACACCGCACATAAAACTCCAGTCTAGCCTACCTTGCCACTTTTTCCTGCTCGTTTTTTTTTGTTAGTGTGACTCATCGGATGTAGGATGCGGGAATAAGCTGCAGCTTCCTCCTTCCACGATCTGCTGTGTTAACGTTTCGCTACAGGAGACAACAACAACATCTGGGCAGCAGCCTACACGTTGGAATAGTTTTGCAGAGGACCTGGATGGTGCAGTGAGGAAGCCCTGCTACTGGTTTTCGGTGGATTATCTGTTGATTGCAGTTCTCGCCTTCCTGTATGCAAATGTTCCACCACAACTATCCCGCTCGTCACACCGGAACTGCAGCCTTCGCTTAGCAAAGCCCACGATGTTGGATTAGTTCAAAGAAATATTCAAGCAAGCTTTTTTGTTGTACAGAATAATGATCTGCCGGACAAAGACCGGTGAAGCTTGTTAGCTATGCATGACACAAATATTTTATTATATTTAACTTTTATTACTTAAGAGAGTGGAAAATAGTGGCTAAAACTGTCTGCTTCTCTAATGATAAACCATTATTATTGAAGGAAATATAAATAATACAGCCTCCCAGCGGGCTGCAGGGTGGCTCAGTGGTTAGCACTGTTGCCTCACAGCAAAAAGGTCGCTGGTTTACATCCTGATGAGGACACCTGGGATCTTTCTGCGTGGAGTTTGCATGTTCTCCCCGTGCAGTGTGGGTTCTCTGCAGGTTCTCCAGCTTCCTCCCACAGTCCAAAAACATGTTGAGGTTAATTGGTGATTCTAAATTGTCCGTAGGTGTGAATGTGAGTGTGCTTGGTTGTCTGTCTCTAAGTGTAGCCCTGTGATAGACTGGTTACCTGTCCAGGTGAACCTGCCTTCACCCTGAGTCAGCTGGGATAGACTCCAGCCCCCCTGAGACCCTAGTGAGGATTAAGTGGTGTATAGACGATGGATGGATGGATGGATCGCCTCCCAGCTCACAAATCTCATTGTTTTATCGGGTTTAGGCTGCTGTCTTCTGGACACTTTTCACCTTTTTCTTGTTTAGATGGAGGTGGGATCAAAAAAAAAGTACGATAATGATGATGATAACGCCCATTAGTGAAAGAAAATACAAAATACAACCATTTTAGCAGTCGGTTCCATTCAGTTTAACTTCTTTTAGAGCAGAGTTACACTTCTTAAAAGTAAAATCTCCCTAAAATTCTCATTACAAATAATAAGTTTGCTGTCTCTGAGTTTAGCTAAGTGACGTTCTTTACATTTTTTTGTGTAAATTTTTCCGTGTGAGAGATCAATAAAGTTGTTCTTATGTTATCTTTCTGGCTCATCACCACTGTGAATGTTAGCATTCTATAATAACTGATGAGATTTGGAATCACAGCATCATTTTCTTGTGTTATTATCATTTTTGTCTTGTTCCTGGCTTATCTGCATCATCCCTAAATCTTAGCAGTTAACTTGATCAGTAAATGAAGGTGACCAAGTAGTGCTAAACCAATCATTTAAAAGAATAATCAACAACAGCTTCGTTATAAAACAGAACTCTTAGAGGCGTCGGCCGGCGCGCTAAGTAACGACTCGACTTGATTAGTTTTATTTACTCCTCTCTCGCTGCGAGTGTTTGTGTCTGTTAGATTGGAGAACGTACTCAGAAGTTGATGCACGTCTTTCTACTTCAGCGCCTTGACGGTAATTCCACCTGCTCGACGTGAGAGACCGAGAGAGAGAGAGAGAGAGAGAGAGAGAGAAAGCACTTTAGCCCACAGATAGCAGAAAGATAATTAGCTAAATCTCCATGGGTGGCTGAGCCCCCTCCAGCCCCGGCGCTGGAAATAGTGTGTGTTCCCATCCATGCTGTCGGTGGGACCAGCGGCAGTTAGGTAAGAGTCCCTTATCTGATTTGAATCAACTAATTAGAATCACTAACTATACACTCTTCTTCCTCTCACACACACATGCCGGAGTGCTGAAAGACAGAGTGGTAGGAACTGTATATATGCTGCTCACATGTTCTTTGTGATCCTTTTTTCTTTTATTGTTTGTCTTTTTTTTTTTTTTCTGGTGTCATCTGGAAGCCGGCCGTGGGGGTATTTCAGCGGGCGACACGGAGAGAGATCTCAGGGGTCACAGTCAAATGGGTTTTTCATTGTTATCCTCTGAAGAGCGTTTTAGCTTCCATTGAGACTCATGAAGCAGGCTGCCGATTGCACTTAGTGCATTAGTGGCATTTCCATCCGACAAAATTAGGTTTGGAACAAGAGGGCACGTTTCATGATATTTCTGAACCTTTTCATGGAGACGGCATGTTCGGGGAAAATGGAAGACGAGCTTCTGAAGGCCCTCAAGTAGAGAGTTGTTCTGTAATTCATCTTTCTAACATGTAATAGAGTCGCTAACAGCTTTGTTTACCAGTCCTCCAGTGCTGAGGTGAACTGGGCCAAGATACCTCCCTCAAGAACATTATCTACTAAATATCAGTATCCTCTGTACACAAGAAGTTTCAGTAAACACATTAATGTGATGATGATGGTGGCGCACATAGACGCAGCGCCCCCTTCAGGAGACAGCGAGAGTGAACATTTAGTGTCTTATCCCAGACGTACATTCTGTAAAACTTGCTGGTTGAATAATCCTGAAGAAACGCTCTCTCAGGTTTTTTGTCCAATGGCAATAAACCTGATTTGATTTGATTGATGGAGAAATTAAATCATGTGGGAATACATCTTTGTTATTATAAAAACAAATGTTAAATGTCCCCGGAGACCCGAGTTTGGAAGCTCTCATACCTCACTAATAA
>NW_007577996.1:388262-395508 GCF_000690725.1 Stegastes partitus
TGGTTTTCACAAAGGTCCATATGATGGAAATATTCACCTTCATCCATGTGGGTAGACGAACCCCTCTGTAGATATCCGGATGTAGCCGAAAATTTGAGACTGTTCAGACTGTCAAACAATTCGACCATGGCAGATAAGAAACTGTCATGGTTTTGGTTTTGTAGAGCTCACATGTGGAAGATGTGTGTCCTAGCTTTGATTGTACCATGTGTAGAAAGGCTTGTAGGTGAGCTGAGTTCAAGTCTTCAGTTATCCATGGATATAGAAAGTATACATTCCCCATTAAAGCTGCAAATATGTCAGTTTATAAACTGTTTGTACTCCAAATGGGATCTACATGAATGCAAAATGAACAAATACATAAATACGGCGTACAAATCTGTCTTAGAGAAAAAGTTTAAAATATAAGTTCTAGTGTAAGAGGGTTCAGTTTAACCAGCTGTGCACAAAAAGTCTCTGAGCTGTTCAACTGCTGTGGCTTTACCAGTGACCAAACAGTGTGACCAGCACTTCTTTGACCAGTGGCTGTAAACGGCCACCTTAAAATGTAGCTTTACTCAAATGACACGATGATAATAGAAGGATGACAACAGGCTGCTGGATGTCACTTAGTTCAATACTTGACTGTCCACGACTCCACTGTTTGTACTCTAGGAAATCATTCTGAGCAGCTCTGGACCGACGTGTCCCAAAACGTCCGTCAGCTTCACCAAGTCCTTCAGGACGAGCAGGACAACATCCTGCAAGCAGCGTCAACAACCTCATTAACTCTCTGTGTCGCATACGTGGCGATGCAAATGATGGACAATTCGTCACTTACGCTCCATCTGTCCAGCATCGTTTCCAGTGTGTAATGGGTATCTGCTTGTTTCATGACGTCCATTCTGTTGTAGAGAAGTTGTTGGAACAATTATTCCCCTTTGTTAAAAAAGAACGGATAGAATTTAATAAATATTACATGCTGTGTTTATATTTTTGCTCAGAACAGAATAATACTTCAACAGCAGGTTCAGATATTAAACTGTGTGGAAGTTAAGAAATAAATAATTGACGTGTTAACTGTTTCAGCAATGAGACCAAGAATGTTTAGACAAGAGAAAGGACGCTCGAAACAATATTGGACCACACATTTGATGCTTTGTGTAATTCCCCAGGCCTCTACTTGAGTTATTTCCCTGCAGAACTCCCTCCTCTTCAACAAACCAACTGCAGAAGCGGTTCATGTTTTCTTCAGGAGACGTTGTACTGTGAAATTCCATCCTTATGTGCTCCTCTGTACGCTTTAGCCGGTCAAATTTGTTCACCTGGTACCTGTCACATCCGAGCTCATCAAGCGCTCTTCTCCTTCCCCTGCATCCTCCTCCCCTGCCTCCAGAGCCCTTCATTTTTAATTTATGTCTTTAATCATTCAGCTCAATGTGCAGAGTTAAGGGAGAGCGCTTGTTTCCTCCATCAGGGCGTCCCTCCGGTGCGGCGCTGCTCCGGAGCAGATGGTATCTGTGATAAGGACCTACAGTGCATATGCATCCCCCCACCTCAGCACTTGCACCAGGGTCAAATTAAAGCCCATCGATCTCACACATTCCTGCACGGTTTTGCTCCGCCCCCGGGCTCTGGCTGTCTCCAATGAGCGCTCGTGGTTGCATCAGAAAATTCGCTGATGTATATTTCACGCAGTGCCAGATCATCATAATGACATTAGCATAAAGCTGGACTTGCATCATGTGCTGTGATTCAGCCGCCCGCTCCAGCGAGGCTTTTCTCCGGTCGTGACAATGATTCACCCTCAACGCTTCCTCGCTAGATCTTCAAAACATCCAAGAATGCTGCTGTGTGGAATAATGTTCAGAGGATTGCAGCATCTTGTACACTTAAAACAAACCAACGAACAAACACAAAAGGTCCCGAAAAAAAGAAAATTTGGCAGAAAGAGTGCAAGAAAAAACATGTTAAAAAAGAAAATAGTGGAATAGTGAATTTGAAGTGTAAAAAAAAAAAAAAAGTTAAAATAAAATAAATACATATTGCTGATACTACTACTAATAATAATAATACATTTTTAAAAATAGCAAAATTAACATCAGATATTCATAAAATAATTGTATTTTTTGCTAATTTATATACAGTAAATCAAACATTGTGTTTACAGTCACATATTGTTTTAAAAAAAAAATAGTATTTGTACAAATGCAGATTGTTAAAGTCAACATTTTGTACAGTTTTAGCTGGGGTTATTGTTTGTTTGTTTGTTTGTTTGTCTTTGTTTTTTTTTTACTTTTTTCGGCAATGATCTTACTGAATATTTTCTTTAATTAAGCAAAAAAAGAAAGAAAAAAGTGTCAAAAAAGGCTTCTCAATCACTTATTAGGTATAAGGATCCATAGTTTTCTGTAAAATAATATCTTTTGCTGAACTAAGTACAATAAATATGTCATTTTAAAGGCAAACATTGTAAAATTGTGTTAAAATAAATCAATAGATTTGTGATGTGGGTGCTCTTTACAGTTTTGGCCAGTTTTTTAAGAGCTAACGTCTAAATTAATACTTTGTTCTGTGATTTTACTAGTTTTCTTTCTATAATTTGACAAAACAGGGAAAATCTTTTTTTTTTTCAGTCATTTTTTACAGTGTAGGAAGTTTAAATATATTAATTCACATAAAGATAAAAATACACGACATTTTCTAAGTTGTGTATTTGAAACGGTGCATGATGCTAATATGTTGGCATAGAATGCTTATTCGCCTTTACAGATTAACGAAATGTAAAATAATTAAACTCTATTTCATGAAAGAAAGAAAAGTGACAATACAAACTGCTTCCACAGTTGCAGCATAATTACTGTCTGGATTACAAACAGAAGCAACTTTTTGTTCTGGATAAACAAAATGCCACGTTCATGAACTCATCAGAGTCACCAGTCGGGTGGATGTTGGGCAAACGAAGCTCACAACTGTGACACCAGAGACTGAGTTCACATTCAGTCACATCTGCTGGATGGGAGCAGCAACAAAAGGACTTTGATTAAGGTGAGGGGAAGATCCTGGTTGTGATTAAAGGAAAATAACGACATTGTTCCTCAAGTCACTGGTGGTTTTATTTGTATTCAACCCCACCGTGATCTTTCTCTGATCTTAACTGAGTGTTGAAGGTGTTTAAAAATGATTGTAGTGCAGGACTGGAAGGAGAAACACATCATCAGTAAACATGTCACTGCTACATTCAGTATAAATGCACTTGTGACTTGTCAAAATGACTTAACGATGTTTCCTCATTGACTCGATCAAGAATGTAATCCACTCAAAATCACATTTATATACTGCAGAACTCGTCTATTTAGTTGCACAGTAACGTTCTGCCTGGGTTGAATAATTAAAGTCATTTAATGTTGGAAGAGGTAGAAAATGGATGCTTGCACGTGGTTGTAGTTGATCCATGATCCATGTAGATCCACGTGACCCACAGATTAATTACAAAGTTGAACCATCATAGTGTTAAATACACGTTTACTGCCACAGTTACTCACTAGATGGACACTCCAAGAGCACCGTCCCCCATCAAGGCCTACAAACTGTCTCACAATGCCAAAGAAAGTGATCAGGATCTGCAGCAGAATTCAGTTTACCATGATCCACCATGGGCTGCAAGGTGGCTCGGTGGACACCCAGGATATTTCTGTGTGGAGTTTGCATGTTCTCCAAAAAAAAAAACTACAGTTAAATTATTCTTGTACTGTCGTAGGAGCCCCATTTACTTTCTGTTGTAATGTATACTAATTACTGTATTCGTTTCCAAGCCTGACTGCAAGGTGGCTCGGTGGTTAGCACCGTCGCCTCGCAGCAAGAAGGTCGCTGGTTTGCGTCCTGCATAGAGTTTGCATGTTCCCCCCGTGCGGCGTGGGTTCTCTCCAGGTTCTCCGGCTTCCTCCCACACAAACATGTTGAGGTTAATTGGTGATTCTAAATTGTCTGTAGGTGTGAATGTGAGTGTGCTTGGTTGTCTGTCTCTAAGTGTAGCCCTGTGATAGACTGGTGACCTGTCCAGGTGAACCTGCCTTCACCCTGAGTCAGCTGGGATAGACTCCAGAACCCCGTGACCCTAGTGAGGATTACACAGTGTGTAGATAATGGATGGATGGTTTGGTAGTTTTTGCACAATCCAACAGAGTTGCGGTGACGAGGTGGAAACATGTGCATGTTCAAAATAGTTGACAGCTGTGTTGATATTTATAATTTTGTCGCCCTCAGTACTCAAATGAAACCTCCGTCCATGTCTATAGTCCATTATTATTATTCTACCAACAGACCAGTAGAGTTGCAAGATCACATTCAAACTTAATATTGTTGTTGCCTAATGCGGCACTAGATGTGCAAACTATGCATCTAACAGTGTTTCCATGAAGTGCATTATGTCATCTCACTGACTGAAAAGTTAAACACCATCACTGTAAAAGATCTTAACCTTTAAATAGCTCCCTCTCTCTCTCTCTCTCTCTGTCTCTCTCTGTCTGGTTGTCAGTGGCGTTCGCGGCTCATAATGAAACATCAGCACTAATTACGTCGTTACGATTCTGATGTCTGAAGGTGTAAAACCCAACATGCTCACAAACATCGCTGACGTCAACGCGTCACAGTGGTGAAAGGAAACAGCTGACTCACAGCTCAGACAGACGCTGGGAGAGCACGAAAGGTCACATACATGCATGACGCACATGTAAACACACACACACGCTGGAGATTCATCCTAATGTATACACACTCTGCACATTTGCATAACACCGGCTCATTCATATTTAGCCTGCGTTCACTCGGAGTGCACACACAGGCATTGTCTCGCTCTCATTTAGAGGACGCAAATGATTCACAAATACACAATGATTCATGGTCTCCAAACGCACATTGCAAAGGTTTCCAGTTGTACATGCACTCACTCACAAAACAGTCAACATAAACACATGCTTACAGAGATGATGGGAGGAACTTTGTAAGAAATGTTCAAGCTGTTAGGCTTAAAATCGACAAATATTTTAATCTTCATATCTTTTAGTTGTATTTGATTTTATAAAAAGACAAATTAAGTGCTTTAAAAATGGAGTTTGTGGAAGAAAATGTGAATGTGAAGGACGGACAGGAACCAAATGACCTGTCGGCTGGTTGAGAGTTTTTCTGTTTAACATCAGAGCTTCATTCAGGTTTCACTAATGACACACTGTTGTAATTATAATATGATATTATATGATTTTAATACAACGGAGAATCTGTCTATGTGCTTTCTATCAGGATTTCAGTCAGGATTCTGCCTTCACAGCTGGTTTCGTCAGTAATAAATCAATCTTACTGTGAATAGGACACGACACACAAGTCTAACCGGATCAGGACTGCACATGAATGTCCGCCGCTTCTCTGTTCAGCCGTTTCAAAATCCCCCAAAAGGTCAGACTAATTTTACATACAGAGTAAAGTATCTGATTATGCACATTGAGCAGCACAAAATGTACACATTTGACACGGTTGCCTTTTAAGAAGAGGAAAAGCCGACAGTTTAGGGTTAGTCTGAACGGAAATGTCGGATGATTCAAATACTTACAACACTATGTAAAGTTGCCAAAATATCTATATATAACATAACGTTAACTTCTTGCTAAACATTGTCTAGGTCCCCTGGATAGTTTGGAGGCCCAGTTGGTGGTTTGAGCTCTTGGTTGTGTTCCTCAAGCTGTTCCTGAGCAGTTTTTGTGGTGTGGTAGGACATGTTGTCCACTTGTGGGAAGCTCAGTCTGCTGTATTGTCTAGATTGATGGTAGGTGGACCCAAGGCTTCCAGGGAGAACATTTTATTTAACACCTGACCTGGCAGTGGTTTTAATGTTATGGCTCTTAGTGTAACATTGTCATTGTAACCTGACAAAACACGTGCATGAGATAAAACTGCATATTAGTGCTTTTAAGTTTATTCTCTAGCAAATGTTCTGTCACTAAATATATAAAAAAAAGTTAGTTTTAACGTGCAAGACTGACGCAATAGTGATTCAGTGAACAAGATGCTGCACATTAAGCAACGACCAAAGCTTGATTTGAGCATCCTGAAGTAGTTTAAATGGAAAAGCTACTGCTGCATTGCATATTTTTGGTTGACCTCATAAAGAAAGAAGAGCACTAGATGTGAGCATAGAGATAAATTGTTGGCATTGGGAATACACTGTGTTTAAAAAGATTTTTATTTAAGTGGTTTAATTTTGGGCTTTTTGTGGAGCTTCAGCAAACTAGGTTGACTCAGGTCTCCTCTCATGATGTAGGCCTGTACTGGAACTCTGGTCGTGTCATAAACTGTCTCCTGCTGTGCTCACATTTCATTGTACTCTTTCTGATAAAGCCAATTTAAGTTGTATTCATGAGATGCTAATGTCATAATAGGACAATAATGTCAGTTACTAAGCTCCAAACAAGCTGCTTAGATCCGTCCCAAGTCCGTTAATTCTGGTTAACTCCAATACTGAGTCCAACCCGAGACTCATTTTCACCTAAATGTTGTTTAAATTGCATCTGACACTCTAAAATAACAGCTCCGGTCTATTAAACATGACACATCTTATTTTTCACAGGCTACTAGATTAAAAGGCTCAGATCCAAATACACTGAACTGATAAACTCCACTTATTATTACGCGTGACTCCGTGGTACAGATTGATGCTTCGTTTGCCTCATAAACATTTTTTTCTTCTGGCTGAGTACAGACTGCAGAGAGCAACAAAACCCGACAGCAGCCAGGTTTTACTTTGGCTCGCCACAAAGTTACTCATGAAATTACCTTTATTAGTGGCAGCTGATGTGAGTTAACACCAGAGATGTCTGTCGGTTCAAACAGTTATGAAACGAGAAGCTGCTTCCTGAATGTTCTGTCCACTGATGAAGAGTGAGGAGAGAAAATAACAGATATGGTAAACTAAGTGATGCAGGAAGTGTTGCCAACTTGGATGCGAGATTCAACCACCTGTGCGACCAAATAATTTTCCTCTTTCACACGCTGTAATTCTGTCATTTTCACTCTGAAATGCTTCGTGAAGAACAGTGCAGCAGCACTAGTGGGCTGAGACGGACCATAAAGCTCAGTTTAAACAAGGATCTGTTTTTGTCTTAACCAATATCAGTCCATTTACATGTACAAACACTGACTAAGGGCTGCCTCAGGACTCTCTATTAGCTACTGGTCACACCGGATGGAACCTCTGAGTGTGTCAAATTGAACAAGG
>NW_007577996.1:396530-398249 GCF_000690725.1 Stegastes partitus
GAGGACCAGGATTGGACACCCCTGCTGTACGCTGTCATAGTTTTCAGTGTTCTCCTCTGCAGACATGAGAACCTAATCTTAACCTAATCAAAGTTCCTAACTATAGTTCCCCCTCTCTGAGCTTTACCCACTACAGGTGTTTTCTGGTTTGCATCGCCAACACATCACCGACTGACAGACCGATAAACTGGCAAACATTACAAAACAATGCAAACTTTTTTCTTTCCAACATCATCAGATTTGCAAATATTTTATGAGGAAGAAAAGTAATTCGGCACATTTGTTACACCTCAAGGCTTTTTGTTTATTTTCTTTGTGAGAAGCACTGAGTGTAAACAGAAGTTTATGTGTTAAGAAGAAAACCCCACAGGATACTTTTCAACCACTCTTGATTTTGGTTTTCTTTTTTGTACCTGAACCAGATTTGACCCCAGTTTTTCCATTCCCCAGCATACTAATCAACAGATACCGAGCCACAGCGCTAACGTCTCTCCTGCCTGAGTGCACAGCTTTCTATGCCGGCTCTAATGAGTTCAGACTTTTTTTTTTTTTACAGAATGTCTCTCAAATGAAAGATTTGCAAACTCTCCGACTGTGACAGAATAAAATGTCCGACGTGTCAAAGGTCGGGCGAAGCAGAAAGCGTTTCTCTGGACAGAAAGCATCGAAAGGTCAAAATGAAGTGATCCCTAAAAGGCTGAGGTCGTTCCGTTCGCAGTACAAAACATTATAGGTCAGGCAGCAGGAATAATTAACATCACGCTGAGAAAATGGCAGTATAATTGTGAACATTGTTTTAAATGTTAGCAAATGTCCTCTCGTGGTAAAGTTTCTTTGGTCGTGACTCTTTGCTGTCAAGAGATTTCAAAAATGAAAATGAAAGGTCACATTTGGTTTGACACGCAAACTGCATTTGTTCCGGCTGCGGAGATAAAACGCTGCAATGAGACGGCGTTTGTTTTAATCTACTTAAAGCACCTGGTGAGCTGAAATTATCAGATCAGAATGATTCAGATAGCGTCAAAGTTTTCTTAAATCACAGAGAAGTTTCTCAAATGACTTTCAGTGGTCTGAACTTTCTGCTGCTCGCGTTCGTTCGCATCCGATGACGTGCGCTCACCCACACTCGGAGGTACCTTTAGGTTCAGGAAAATGCCAGATTTACATCGGCGGTAATGATTGCAGAAGGAGATAAGCACTAAAACAAACTTTGAGGTCTGTCTAGTGATTACCGCTGACCTAATGTGCCGGACTGCGATGCACTACATAACTGGAAAAGGTCGGATCTTATTTGAAACCCAAAGTGCAGATGAAGCGGCGAGACAGCCGCAACGTTCGTCTCTGTAATCACATCTTTTTACTTTAACTGACACATAGATAATTTGTTCGAGGCGACAGCGACGTGTGACTGTGGAGAAGTAAATGACTTCTGACTAATACTTCAGCAATGAGTGTCAGGCATCAACATAAAGATTTTATCTTCTTTAGGTTACCAGGTCTTCATCTCCGCCCTCCAAAAAGTCCTCTTGCATGATGTAGAAGTTTGTAATAGCTCAAAAAAAACAAGTTTGTCAACCAGAATTGTTAAAAAGCGTCAGAATCAATATTATAGTTTGGTACGAGACATTCCTGGAATATTCCTCACATTGGAGCGGACCTGTAAACGGCCCGGTTAGGCTTTCTGTTTCCATTGAGATGTTGGATCTGTTGGCTTAACAT
>NW_007577996.1:399677-426851 GCF_000690725.1 Stegastes partitus
ATTTAACCCCGAAAACCTCATCTCTGTGTAGCAAAGTTACACAGTTAGAAGTTTTTTGTTGGCAATGTTGGTGTCTTGGGTCGGTTACATGTGAGACTCCAGAAGTCTCAATCCCTGTCTTTGAGGTTTTGAGGTAGAAATGGACATCCTTGGTGTTTACTGCATCTTTCTCTCAAGTTCTGTCATATAAAAACATCATATGGACATGTTAAGAAAGTACAAAATCATAAATAGATTGTTATTAGATTAGGTCTATACAGATAAAAAGCAAAGTTAGCTGAAAAGCAAGAAATCTTAAAATATTAAATGTAATATTGTTGCATGTAAGACAGGGAACTATTCAGTCTATTTTTTATCATAACGTTTTTTTTTTTTTTTCCAGCCCACAGTTTTTTTCTAATAAACCTCATTTCCAGCCGGATCTGTTTTCAGTTTTGCTCAACCAAATGTTCACTACTTCCCTTGAACAAAACAATGATTTCACTTTGAATTTATTTTCCGTTCTCCAAAGCAGAAAATAAAGCATCCAGCAGACCCAGCGCTTGTACTTTTCCGGCATTTTCAGTCTCTTCCTTTCTATCTTTGCACGTCTCCATTTCAGCATCAGTTCAAACATCACACAATTATAAAACAACACAACCGACTGCAAAACCCCCGTGTTGCATGCCAAATTTTTGTCTCAATCAAGGTTTGCATAATATCCACGGCCTCTCAGACGTGGGTGAAACACAAAGCCAAAAAGTCCCTTTGGTTCCTGAAATCAGCCGCTGTGAGTGAATCACTTCTTCCTGGGGCAGTGTGACTGAAATCAGCCACTGCCTCCAACTTATTGGCACTTTACGCACACATACGCAGACACGAAACGCACTTTCCACATCAAAAGAGTCGTGTAATTTCCGGCACAAGCAATCATTATAAAAAGTTCAGAGATCTCAGAAACTGTGTCTCTATGAAGCTGAGCGCTAAAAGCAAACAGCAACCCCGTCATTATCATCTATTTGCTGCACACCTATTGATATTCAGATTTTAATTCAGGTTAACACTGACCTCGAACACTCACATACACAATTTCCCTTTATCCACAGAAAGCTGGCTTTTGTTAAATAATGACATATGGCGTTGGTGCGTCCAACGCTGTGACGTATTCTTGGTCATTTCATTGCCAGTAGGACTCCGTCTAGCCACAAGACGGATGGAAAAGTTGTCCGAATGATGAAGTATTATGCTCATAATGGTATTATTCTATCAAAGAAAAAAGACAGTTTATCTCACAAACGTACTGCAGACTTTGGAGAATGATTTTCCAGGTGTCTCCCTTGATAAAGACACAGATGCGCGTAGGATAGACGCACTGCACCACCACCTAATTACTATGACACAACTCCTACTGTGCCTCCTTCTCACTTTGACGCAGCCAAGTTCACAATGAGTCACCAAAAAAAACCAGTCAGGAGCAGGTAGATACACCAGTTAAAGCCAGCAACAGTCACACTGGCTTTGCAGTATCATGAGCCGACCGCCTAAAAAACACATTTTCAAAAACTTTAAAGGAGAAATAAAACTGAAAACAAGGGGAGGGAGAAAAAAAATGATGTGGAAATAGTGCCAAAGCAGGAAAAGGGTTGGAACAGAGGACAGGACGGGATAGTAGCAGGTCGAGGTGAAAGGGTTGTCTCATTAATCTTAAAAGGGCGCAGCAGAACCTTCAGGATGCAAATGAAACTATCAGTCTTGTCAGAGAAACAGATAAAGGGATGGAGTGATAGAGGGATTGACGGGGTTATTAGAGGGGAGGAAAAAGGCTGGGAACAGTAAAAGAAGAAAAGACAACAAATTGATGGGAAAGAAAAACTAAATCCATGTAGAATTTTCCCTGTCGCACTGAAAAAGTCCCAGAAAGAGCATTTAAGAGACTAAAGTTACATTAAAAGTCAGTAAACAGACTCAGCTCCTCCTGACATGAACATGCAGCTTTGTTGTCACTGTTCTGGTTGTTAACGTCTGATGGGTACAGAAAATATGATGATAAGTGCAGTAATATTTGAAGAGCAAACATTTGAGGAACAGTGACTCATTTTTATCAGAACATACACAGATTTATCACAATGTTTAAACCACCTGCCTGCCTAATATTGTGTACATCACCCTTTTATCATCAATGAATTAGATCATAAAGATGTGAACCCGGAAGCTATCCTGTGGTGTCTGGACGCAGCCCGTTGGCAGCAGATCATTTGGTATTAGTGGATTGTGGGGGTCTCCATGTGCCAGACTTGTTCTTATAGGAGTGCATCTGGAGGTTTGGCTCCCAGGTCAATGTCTTGGACTCCTTGCTCTGTTTGGTGTAGTTTTTGTGGTGTTGTTTTGTCCTGAGGGCTGACATTTGAGAATCAGTGGAACAATGTTCAGGGTGGTGGTACACATCAAAATAACATCTGCATGAATGTCTGTGAAGGTTCTCAGTCATCCAGGTCATGGTTATTCTCGTAGTTTAATCGTAGCAACTGGACTTGCTTGAGTTTCTTGAAGACGTCTAATGGCTCCTTAAGGACATAAGTATCTGGAACTCCCAACTAGTCAGTCAGAGCTGATGAAGCCTCTTGGATGAGAGGTGGAACGTCTTCAAGGAACTCAAGCAAGTCCAGTTGTTATGATTAACCTACGAGAATCTGCATGAATGCAACAACCCAAGACATCCAGCAGAACCTCCCACTGTAGCGTAATGATCAATGTTATACACAATAACGGTCGGTGGTTTTAATGTCGTGGCTGTAAGTGTGGTGTGCTGCACCTTCCTGCTTCTGAAGTCAACATTTGTTGAATTAAAGGGTTTCAACCTTTATCTTGCTGCTTGAGCACATCTCCCCTAAGAAAGTATGTGACAATTAAAAAAAACTTCTGAGTTAGTCAGTAACTATACAACCCAACAGGCAGATTTCTGAGGTTGTTGATGTGAAGCCTGGACAATGAAGCCCAGATTGTGTGAATGGAAGGCATTAGCAGGTATTAGCTTAGCAGATGTTGCACTTTGTGTACGTGAAATATCCTCACATTCTGCTTCCATGTCATGTATAATTATCAGAATACACCGTGACTCTTGTGACCTTATCATTTTTTATTTCTATGCACATTTTCCATCTCTAAGTCATACAAACTTGAGAGCGTACTCGATCCAATCACTTTCAGGCGTCATGTATTTGTGCAGTGAGGAAGAATGTGGCCTAAAGCGACTAATCCCTCATATGAAGGTGTGCAGAATTATGAGGCAGCCTCATTACCACAGAAAGCATGACTCACCAGCACACACCTCTGTAGCCGAACCACAGAACAGGGAAGGGCAAGATCTAGAACTGGGGTTGAAAAAAAAAACTCTTGGTTTCTAACATTGGGAGGAAAATGAAATAAAGGCGCAGTTTAATCACAGTTTAGCAGCTTCTAGGAAAAGGTATCGAAATCACATGCTCGGTAAATGATGGATGTTAAACATGTCCAACAAGTCCTCAGAGTCGATTCTCCAGAGTTAAAATCAGTTCCTAAAACACTCTGGGCTGCCAAAAAATACAACATACAGGCCACAAGAGGTTTAACAGACACTTAAAGGTCAAACATTAGATAATGACTCTCAGATGGATGCAACACTTTAGAAATATCCAAACTACTAAAGCTCGACATCCAGGCAATCAAACGTTGTTTTGCAAGTAGAGAATAAAAGGAGCAAAATAAAATGCACCAGAATATGGTAATGGTCTGCACTTAGGGCAACTTACTCAGGTTGTTCAGGTGGTAGAGTGGGTTGTCCTCCAATCGCAAGGTTGGCGGTTCGATCCCGTCCACACGGGCAAGACACTGAACCCAAAGTTGCTCCCAATAGCAGGCAGCAATGGCAGCTCTGTCACCATTGGTGTATGAATGTGTGTGTAAATGGATGAATAAGAAACACATTGCAAAGCGCTTTAGATAATATAAGTGCAGATATTACCACAATATTCCATACCAGGACTATCCATATGTCCAAGCGCTCAGAGAAAGGTAAAGAAGTGGATCAGATCTACAAGTTAAAGTGTCAAACCCAGCCAAGAAATACTGGAAGATGGGATTTTAAAAGGTTTCAAAGCTAGTTAGAACTTTCCAGGTTGAAGACAGATTGGATATGAACTTCTAAACTGACTGCCAGTTTGTGGAAGAACCTTCTTCAACCAGTGGCATTCAAGAATCTACGGAGATGTTTATGCAGGATCCATCACATGCAATCAAGTTCTCTAGTTCTTGGCTAAACAGGAGGAGGACTCAAAGATGACCAAGTAATGTCCAGCCCCCTCCTCACCCTGACTTTAGTCCATATAAGTACCTGTGACCCTTCACAAATGTGAGATTTACAGTGCAAAGACCAAGAAAAGAAATAATTCTGAACAGCTGGTAAACCTACTTTTTTCCTTATTAAACATTCAAGCTTACGGTTCAGCAGCATTATGGTTTATATTCGTTCAATAACAAACTTCATCCTGAGGAATACAGTTTGCCTCGTAATTGTGCATGCAGGGTGTGATTCTAGAAATCAACCTCTGACACAGAACAAATTGCATGTGTTATAGGTCAGCCTCCAGAGACGAACTGGAATACTGAGAGACATCAGAGGATTGTTAGGCACCAGGAGGTGGAGAGTGAAAAGGTGTTGGACGGCAGAGAGCTCTGGCGTTCGGAGTCCAGTGAGGTGAAATTGAAAGGTGCATCAGGTGGAAGCAGAGAGTGTTGCTGGTCATCGGAGTATAAAAGCAGTCAGTCAATGGGTTTGTCTGCGCAGTGACAAGAAGAAATCATTAGGTGAGACAAGCTGTACTCGGAGCTGCCTCTGTGGCATCTAGTAGATGTGACAGTTGATGAGGTCCAGTCTCTTTATATTTGGCTTTGCGACGCTGCGGGCCAGTGATCAATTGGTGGGGCGAAGGTCAGCTGTCCCTCCTGGCTGTCCCTAACAAAACAGTGGACTGTGGAGCTCCGCGGAAACACTGCAAGTCATACATACAGTCGTCCTCAGATGTATTCATACCCTCCCATTAAAAAAAGGGGAAAAAACAGCTGTCACTAAAATACGTTGAAATTAGCAAAAGTAATAATAAATTTTTAAAAAATGAAAATCACGACATTGCTTTTGAATTGTGGTTCAACAAAAATATAAATATTTTTTAAAATTATTCTTTTCACCCACAATACAAAAGCACCATCTTATTTCACTAAATTATAATTTAGCAAATTTTTATTTATTATTACTTTTTTCAGTTTCTAGTTATTTGAGTGGCTATTGTGAATTTTGCCTTTTCTTTAATGGAAGGATATCAACACATCTGAGGACGACTCTACGATGTCATTTGATTGATGGTTGCAGTGAATGTGCACAAATTGAGACATAAAGTGAATTCTCTCTCATGCTTTTGTCTTTTCTGTGCAAGATTTGTCGTGTTATCTGCAGGATGATGTTTTACACCAGACGAAAAACTTCACAATCAACCTTCCTCTTGTGTCTCTTTTCTCTCCAGCCCTCCAGACCACTCAGCCTCCAAAGGTCCTTTTCCCCCCAGAGAGACAAGACACAGTGATAGAGATCACGCCTGGTAAGGAACAACTTCTCCCCTCAACTTTTTTATTTATTTTTTTTAGGTTAAAGCCTCCAAAGCTCCTCGGTTTTTACTGTAGATCGGTGTCTTCATCTGTGGTGCAAAGTGCTCGTTGCTCCTCCATAGAACAGCAGGTTCTGTTGGGACACTTGAGTTGTCACAACAGATGTGATCAGTGCCACTTCAATGTGACCTTCAGGCATAAATGAACTTTTACTCTCAGGAAGTCCCCGCAGTAGAAACCTGCACCATGAGTCATAGTTCAGTGTGCGATGATGCAGTGATTAAAGAATAGAAATAAGTTTTTTTTTTTGTGTTTACTTTGTGATGCAAGTGTGAGCTGGAAGGTCCAACCCGTCTGTCTGCTGCCACCTGGTAGATTTACATCCAGGAAGTCACAGGAAGCCGGTTGTCTGGAGTGAAAATGGCTTCGCTAAGTATGAGCTTCAACTTGCTAATTGTGTATCAGCACTCAAACTTCTGGTTCACACTTCTTGTGGTCTTCTTAGACACCATCATTATTATGGAGGTGCTACATACGGTTCCTTAATGCACCAACGCCATTTCCAATTATTGGCAACTGATTTTCTGTCCATGACAATCTAGAAGGTGAAGCTCTTTTCTTTTCCTTTAATTGATGATTGATTGTTGTCACTGCTAACTACGGAGATTCTTCTCTGTTTGTGGCAACTGGATATCGGCTGTAGGACAAGAGGTTGTTCTGTTTTGATAAAATGAACTTAGTGTTCAGAAGCATAAATATGATTTTATTCCAATGCACTTCTTGTCACATTCATTCAATACCTCCTCATGGTTGGCTGGCTGATGCCATGGTGTGTGCTGAAAGAAAATCAAGTTTTCGTACACAGCTCTGAACCGGTAAATGAGAAACAAAGTGGCTCGGACCAATCGCTATTCCAGTACTTCACTATTTAGGGAGGAAAGGGAGGAAGAGCAAGGAAGTAAAGGGTCAGTAGGAGAAAGAGGGAAGGTAAATCTGACACATGCTAACTATGTGAATATATTAACTTGCTAAATACTGAGCATACTTTTCCAGAATTGCAGGCCTTACCTTTAATTGTGTGTTAATGCTAGAATGCAATGGGTCTTCCTTTTTGTTCTCTCCAGTGTCCTTTGTGATGGAACTGCTCTTGCTTCTCTTCTATAGCTACATACATGAGGATAACCATGTTATGTGTAATTGCAGTACTGTAAAGCTTAAATGTGTCTTACTATATGGTTGTATTATTCCAGTTATGGTTGCCTATCTGCCTTAAACAACAGATATTCTTCCAGGCTTTTACTTTCGATACTTGATTGCACTCAATGACAACGTTTATTTTAATTTGGTAAGGTCAACGAGAAAGCAAACATTCCTGTCTCGGCTGCTCTATCCATCACCTTGACTTCCACACTCCACTTCCCTAAATAAAGGCCAAAGTACTTCCTACATTGGCATTGAAGTTTGGGTTTCGCCATAAATCAAGAGGTGCAGAACTGTCCAGTATGAAACTAACACCTTGTGATGCTTCCCCGACTGTGTTGACTAACTTTGTTTACTATTATTTCTTTTGTGGTGGTTGTATATTGGAAACATCGACTGCATATAAAAGATGGATGTGGCCTCACGGACTTAAAAGTGAAGCCAAAATAGGAGCGTCTTAAAGCTGCAGTCTTTGTATCAGCCAGCAGGGGGCGACTGGTTGCAAATAAAAGTCTATGAGAGAATAATCCTTCTTCTTACTTCATTTGAATTTCCCTTCTGGGATGAATAAAGTATTTTTCATTTCATTTGTTATCTCAGTAAACATTTTTCTAATGACTTTATGGTTTCAATTGCTAGTTTCAAGACTTGTTGAATGCAGCATGATGCTAATTTTGTAAATAATTGTCCAATTTAGAGTAAAATAGACGATAAACTTTGCATATTTCAAGGGATTCAAGGAAGTTTATTTGTCATGCCAGCTCACAGTCATGGTTGTGGTGTGAAATTAGTACTCGGGTCCCGTTTTGTTTTGTTTTGTTTTGTTTTTCAAGAAAAAGGCTAATAAATAATAAATACAGTAAAACAAGAGCAAAATATAAGTTAAAAAAAATACAGCAATATAAGTGAAGTTAAGAAAAAAAACAACATTAGAATAGAAAGCCAAAATTAGTTATGTTTAGTGTTAAGTGTGAGGCTGCTTTGTCATTGACAGGTTGCTGCTGTGTCACCACACACAGTGTTCTTGTTTTCTTCAGACAATCCACCATTCTGTCATTCTGTCTGATTTCAAAATTCAAGTTTTCCAGACCAAGAAGGTTACAGCGAAATGGCAAACTTGGGATTCACGACAGTCCACTAACCAGTAGTTGACACTCCATCACTTCGTCCATCCTTTATATGCAGTTTGTGATCAGAAAACGTGGCTGCTTCACCAAAACCACCCCTCCAACTCCAATAGTTTCTCAGAGTTCAGTAGAGAGCCACTTTACTGAACCCTGATGGGTCATTACTTCCATCTGTAGGACGGTCAGAGGTCAGGTTTGGCCACAGAAGAGCCTCCATAGAGCTGGCAGCGTTTCAGTGTCTTGGGTCAGATCACTGAAAGATGGCGGATCAGTGAGCGTCTGTCAGAACACACTCTATCCGCTCCAGTCCTGCTGCGTTTTTGTTCCTTTATCTGCTCCAGTCGGAGATTAACAATGACTTATGAGCAGATATGTTCTCAATCCAATTTACTTTGTGCTCAAACATTTGCAGAGCCCACACACGGGACTCGGTGCGGCGGCGCCTTATCTCCTGACGAGACCTAGAAGACGGTCAAAACTATGACAGCTTCAAATTGAGTCTTTTCACTTTGCTTCATCTTTGCTGGATGCTTTCCAGACTGAGCGTAAAGGTTGCTCGGATCGGCATCAGCCTCGGAAATGTCATTTTAGCGCCGTTATCATTGAGGTTAACAAAAACCTATAAGCTGTTGGATGAATCTATGAAGGAGACAAGAATTAAGAATGAAAAGGCCCTCATTAGGGTTTAGTTGTGGACTGAGCAGGGTTGTGTTGTGAGCTGGTCGGCTGCTGTGTGTGTGTTTAAGTGCGTAAGGATGCATGCGTGCGTCCTGCTGTTCGGCGGCCTCTCCGACAGCGTCAGCGCCGTGGGCAGAGACGTGTCGGGATGTGTGTACGCGGCTGTTTGTGTGTTTGCGTGTTTCCATTAACTCCAGATTGATGTAGTAACAAATAGGCCCTCAGGCCTCCGTACGCTGATTGCAGCAGGGACACCTTTTAATGGGCACCGCAATCTCACCCCCAGCGCACACACAGACACACACTTACAGACCACACAGCAAGACACACACACTCGTCGACACACTCACACAACCACAGTGTGACCCCGCGGTGCATTTTTAATTATCATCTTGTTCTAACCTGGGGGAGATTTACATCAGCGGCCACAGTTATGTTGTTCATTTTCTTCTTCCTCCTCTTCTTCTTCTTCCACTTTTTTTTTTTTTTTNTTTTTTTTTTTTTTTACTTCCTTCTCATCCCTTTATTCTTCCTGTACTTTCTTTTCCTCTTCATTCCTCATTTGTTTTATTGAGACTCTTTTTTTTTCCCTTAATGCTGGGGGTGATGAACACAATTCATTACGCTGCCTGTTATTATACCAGTGTGGTCCACGGGCAATAAGCGCACAAAAAGAGCTCATAATTAAAGATCGATTTATGATATAGGGAAAATTTCAAAAAAATAAAATAAAATCAGAGATAATGGTGCTTATCCTGGTAGATTTATCCCTTAAAACCCGGCACAGTTGGGTTGTGTAGGTGTATAATGCAGCACAGAGAGTATAAAATGAACGCAAATACATTATCTAAATGTCAAATACATTTATTGGGAATTTGACTGTATTTTTTTTAACGAAGCAATAACATTAGTTTTGGTGCTGCAGGTTCTCCACAAGGAATATATTATCTATTCTGCCATTATAAACACACTTAGAGTTTCCTAATAATTTCTCTGTCATCTTCTTCTCTTATTAAATTCATTTACAATTTCTTAACTTTCGTGGTTAATCAGAAGCAGGTGAAGTGGGGAAATAAAAAAAAGTCTATTCTGTGAAAAATCAAAGGAAAAACTAATTGAGTAATTAGTTTTAAAAAATTTAAAAAGAGAGAGAGAGTTTCCATTATTTTTCTTGGTATAAAGTCAGTAGAATAGAACTGACAAAGCAAACTGATGAACGTTAACCGGAGAGTGAAAATTAATGTGAGAGCGGCGTCGTGGAAACGCACATAAACCAAAGCAGGACAAACGGCGATACGACTTAATAAATTAAACACGGTTTCATTTTAATAACTGGGAACGTCAAATGTTCCTTCCATTCATCACGAGCTCTACGCGGTGCTGAGGTTCATCATTTACCTTCAGCGACTCGTCTCGGCTCTCGGACCTAAATGTCAGTCATATTTAAAGTCGGTGGAGCTCGGCTAATTGCTGGATTGTCAAATGTTCCCGTCATCGATCCATCCGTCTTTCCTGCAGCTAAAAGCTCATCCTGGGTTTGATTTAAGGCCGGCGATGGGATTTTTGGGCACCTTAGACTACATTTGGTGAAATGCACGAATGAATTAACAACTAATGTCTAACTTTGTTTGGAAACGGTGTAAATTAGGTTTATGTTAAAATTTAATTGAGTTATTAAAGAATTAGCAAAGGATTAAAAATAATAAATAATATCCTTCAAACAGCTGCTAACTGCTTCTTCTTTACTGTAGCTGCTCCAAAGCTTCAGAGAAACTTCTCACAATAAAAAATTTCTCCTACATTTACATTTTCAAGGAAAATCTCAGGATGTACATGTTTTTATTGGCTTTTTCTGTTTCTTAATGGTCCTAATTTGTAGTATTTCAATGTATTTTATCCTAAGCTTTTATCTTATAGTTTGTAATCATCTTTTCTGTTACAAACTGATTCCTTTTTGCACATTTTTCTGTTGATGCACATCTGTTAACTCCTATAAGACACTGTTTCTTTTTGCACATGCTGCATAAATAAACTTGATTTAATTCATTATAGCTAGATTTACTGAATTGCACTTGAGATTTTTTTTGTCAGCATCTCCAATAACATCATTGTCTCTGACTTGTTTGTTACAAGAAGCTGTTATTTCTTCTCTAAAGAAGCAGAAGTGGAGTTTTTCGACTCTCACTCATGTCTGGTGATCGGGACAAGGACGCTTATTGTTTATCAAAATTCTCTCAAGTGTCTCGTATCAATAGAGCCCGAGACTGTTGACCTTACAATTGTGGAGTTGTGACGAAACTAAATTGGAGATTTGTTGGAATCTTCTAAACTATGAGAAATGAGTCATACAGCAATCTTAGCAACTTAGAAACTTCACATAAAGAAGCCAAGACGCAAGACAGAAGTAGCAGATTTTATGTGATTCTGCAGGAGAAGAGGTGGAAAATCAGTATATATATACAGTTATTTGGACCTTTCCGTTGCGCAGACTTTGCCCGAGGACCAAGAGGCTCTTTAGGAACTGAGGAACTTTCCTGCCGTTTGACCACGAGAACCACAAATTGAGATCAGGTCCTGTGAGGAGCGGCGCTCTCCTGGAGTTTCTGCTTGGCAGCGTCACTGTGACTTACAAGAAATCGTTTGAGCGCATTAGTCTCCCGTGCTGCCTCCCTTTTGAGCTGCTTGAGATGGAACGTATAGAGACTTCCACTGACTGAACCTCCTGAACTCTCTGCCGCCTCCCGGCACCCGCCAACGACATAAAATAATTCAACTCTTCTGGACTCACAAAATGGAACCGCACCGAACAGATGATAAAAAAAAAAGAGTCACTTTGCAGTTTGTTTGTGGCACTCAGAAAAATGTATTCACCATTTTTACGGCTTCTCCTTTTTCCAATGATTGCATGCGGGAGTGAAGCTTTTTGGGGCGTCGCGTGATCCCGCCAGAAGTCATAGTACAGTCTGGACATTATGCCAAAATCAGCTCACAGCCCCGAGCTCTGCACAGAAACTTGTGTAAATCCACAGCGTGTTATTTTTACACTCTGTTTTCTGTGCATATTTAACAAAGGACATGTTAATTAGTGAGCTGGCTTGTTGCTTTACTCTGTTTGCGGTCCCTCATATCAATCTGTACATACTGCTGAGTCTACAAAATATGAAACTTAACATTTGAATTTACTGGTTTTAACAGACGACATCACCCTCTCTTGATCCTGGTTCCCCTCCATTGGCTGTGGCAGTTAATTAGAAGATTTTGCCGATCACTTTTGAAGCTGGTCAGGGTCTTGAACAAGTTATTTGCTGACCCCATATGAGCCTGTTTGCAGCCTTAGAGCCTCATGTGGGGCCACGTTGTGTCGAGGGGACACATCTTTAGATAGTTTTTAATCATTCTGGTTGGTGCAAATGGTTTATTCTTGGTGAATTCGTTTTTAAAAAGGCACATATTTGGACAAAATATGATGATTTAAAGCTTAGATTTGACCAAGTTTTCAGATGGAACAGCACATCGCATTCCCAAAGTCGAGACTGGAATCTTAGGGTGATCGAACGTGGCTTTGGAGCGACCTGCCGAGGAGATGGAACTGCTGGATAAATATAAAATCACTTCTTAAAACCCATTTTTATTGACTTTAATATGACGCTTTGTCGTCTATTTTTATCATCTAATTCATTTATTTAATTTGTTCATTTTATTATATTTTACTTTTATTTATTTGCTTGTTTGCATATTTTTAAAAAATTATTAATACTAATATTTTTATTTTTTTCCTTATGTTTATGGCTTTATCCTCCATTTTCTTTACTTCCACTTGTTCTTTTTTCTAACTTGGATCTGACATTTTTACCTCTTTTATTATTTTATCTGGTCTTGCTGTACAGATTTAGTTTGAACATCTTTTACCATGTTTAACTCTTTTTTTCCCACTTTTTCTTTTCTGGTCTTTCTCTCTCTACTTGGGCGGATTAGCCTTTTGTTGTTCAGTGGTTTTCCTCAGTATCCTTCTTTTCTTTTAGTTTTTCTTCTTCTTTGTCTTTGTTCTTGTCCAAAAACACTGCAACAGATTATTCTTATTCCTATGATCTAAACTGTCCTGTGTGATTGTGTGTCTTACCGAAGCCCACCTGACACCTGCCCTCAGCCGTCTCATTCGCTGCCGACGCACCGAGCACTCTGGGAAATTAAACAGCCATCATGGAAATCACCTTAACGAACGCTCAAACACGTGTCCACTGACACGCGTGTAGACGGGGCAACACGCTGCTCATTTCTGGCATTATGCAGATTAAACAACCTCAAAGACGCACGCAGCCGAGACACGCAAAACTCTGAGACTATTAACCAAGTAGCCGACTGACAGAGAACGTATTTCTGATATCTGATTAATATTTTAGGTCCTCACACTCCCTGACATGTCAGTAAATGATTCCCGCATAAATTGAAGAAATAATATATTGATTTATTCATAATGGAAATTTTCATTAGCTGCAGTCTTGAGCTTGGACCCTGCATCCATACAAACAAGTGGCGCTCACTGATACTTGTGCACACAGAGTGGTATTAGATGCCAGTTTGAGGGCTGGCTGTGAAAGGCAGGGGGGAGATAAGGAGGCAGGGTTTCTGTCTTCTTCCTTCTGCCTCCCCTCTTGTCTCTCTTTTCCCGTCCGTCTCTGTCTCTTTTTCTTCTCCCCATCGAATTTATCTCCCCGCGTCTGTCTCCCCTCGCGAGGTGTCGGCCTCTATCTTGCCTCCCTTTCCATCCGTCCATCGTCCCCTCCGTCGCTCGCTCCCTCTATCGCTAACTGTCCCTTTGTCTTCCTTTTTCGGGCTCGTTCGGTTCCTGCTTTAAAATGACGATGCGTCATGTCATTATTCCCCTTTCAAACTGCCACCGAGAGATAATGTGAGGTGGGAGGGGAACGGCGCCAAATGAATGCAAGAAAGGTCTTTTTTACTTCTTTATATTTCAGATTTTCGATCCGTTAGAGGGAAAGAGAGAGAGAGTTGTTAGTCATCCTCGGCCGTGTAATTCGCAGCAGAATAACGCAGCGCCGGAGCTCCAGAGTGTCAAATTATCCGCAACAGAACCACGCGGTGATTTATTCTTTTATTTTTTATTTTTTTGCTTCCCCGGTTAAGGGTGATACAAACCTTATCTCTGTAATAAAACCTGAAAACTGGTGCTGGGAAATAAATGGAATTAAAGATGGATTAAGGGAGAGAGAGGAGCAGTGGAAAGGAGTAGCGAGAGGAGGGAAAGGAGGACAGTAGGCGAGGAATAAAGGAAAGTACGGGAGAATTTAGAAGTAATAGCGAGACAAAGGAAGGGTGGGAAGAAGGTGTAGCAAAAAAAAAATATGTAAAGAAGGGGGAAGCTGAAGAATAGAAAGGCTGAGGTGAGCAAGAAATTCAGAATACATGAAAGTAGAAAGAGCTTGAAAAGAAGACGGATGACTGAGGGGAAAAAAAGAGAGCAAATAGAGAAATAGGAGAAGCTTAAACACCAATGAAACAACCAAGGAGGAGGTAAGATGGTTAGAAACGAGGAGGGCAGATTGATTTAAAGAAAAGAAGAAAATCTGGAACAAACAGTGAATGAGAGCAGACAGAGGAACATCAGGCTTCTTGTTTCTTGCTGGTGGCCTTTACCTGGAACCAGCAGATTCGAGCTAACTAGCTAAGAAACAGATCATTCAGTCATTTAGTGTGATGATTTAAACTTCACATCATGGGATAGTCGTGAATGTCTGATCATATATAATTACACATTAGGAATGGTCAGTTTAAAGTGATGCGATATCCAGAATACTTGAGTTTCAGTTTCATAAATCAGAACTCGTATTGTAATTATCTTTCCATTTGGCTTCCAAACCATGTGTTCATATGCTGGGAATCAATGTTTTGTTTTTAATGCCATCTACCAGCACGAAAACACAGCAAAGCAACGTATCTTGAGTAGTGTACTACGAAGCAAGTTTGACATAGCCAGGCTTTCTTTGTGTAAGTCAGCAAAAACTAAAGCCCCAGTCAGAGATAGCAGGTATCACAAAGGTGGTTTTCAACTGTCTTTGTCAACTCAGACTTTCTGCTTCAGACTCTGTTCACATAGAAAGGGGCCTTTAACGCGTCACGTGACTCTTCTTCTGCACCAAATGAAACGATCGTGTGCAGCTGCTTCAGTCAACATGTTGTTTTAATGGAAAACAATGATTAATATAAAAATTATGATGATTAAAAGTGCTGCTAATGCAAATGGTGCAAGACAGGAATGCTGGTAGAAAACTGTTAAACGTGTTCAGATATATTTTACTGATGCAGCTGCTGATTTCCAACTGACAGCTGCATGTTAAAGTTAAAGTTAATGCATTTAAACCTGATCTTGTATTGAGGTGCATTCAGGTCTGACACTGTCCCATAATGCAGGAAATCACTTTAGTTTTTGCCCAATTAAAGCAAAATTAATGTTATTGATTGAATATTTTCTGTAATAGATACCAGCTGCATAGGTAATCAATAAATACTCAGCGGCAGTATGAGCAGTGTGAACGGACGTGACATAAAAACATATTTATGTGATTTATGCATAAATACATGTCTGGTTCCCATGGCAACGCAATGCAATATTTACAGTGTACGGTACTGTAACTACACGACTTCATTCAGTGATATTCGTAATGTACAGATCAACATGTTTGCAGATAAAACACATTCCTTCAGCTGAGAATCTGTATCGCTCATAAATAATAACCAGGAAACGATCTGGTTAAAGGGAGACGATTTAAATCCAAAACTCTGAACATAACCTGGACCAGGTTAGCTCCACCGCATCAGTTACCATGGAGATCTAGCTCCACAGAATCAGTTACCATGGAGATCTAGCTCCACAGCATCAGTTACCATGGAGATCTAACTCCACAGCATCAGTTACCATGGAGATGTAGCTCCACAGCATCAGTTACCATGGAGATCTAACTCCACAGCATCAGTTACCATGGAGATCTAGCTCCACAGCATTAGTTGCCATGGAGATCTAGCAGTTTAAAAGGGAACCACCTTTGTGACACTGAAAACTCTGACTTTAGGTTCAACATACCTCGATAACCCACAAATGTCTCTCCGTAGTACAGCCCAACTGAGACACTTGTTGGCCTTGGACATGCTAGATAGAGTTGTTCAAGTTTGACTGTACAGAAGAAGAAGAAGCAACAGAAAAAGAAACTTGTTTTAGGAAGGGACGGTAGCAGGAAAGGAAGGGCACTCAAGGACACACAAAAACACAAACACACCTGCCAATTAGAGGATTGTGAGAGCACCTGAGTCGCCTCTTTGTCATTGTCAACACACAAACACATTGTTCTCGTCTTCATCAATCTCTCCGTTCACAACACAAAACACACACACACGAGACCCAAACTATCACATTACATAATACAGTACAAGGTGTTTAGCCTTTCCATCAGTGTCATAATGTGCAAACTCACAGTCGCACACCGGCGCCGGCTCACAGCTGTCTCCATGCTCTGACATAAACAGGCTGCCGACGGAGCCGAGAGAGAGAAAATAGAGAGAAAATAAAAGTTGTGAGGGAGGAGAGAGGGCATCAAAGGGATTGGGAAAATAATTGCAGGTGAACGGATGATCAATATGCGATGAAAGCGCGATAAAGAATGGATTTTGTCCTTTCTTTCCTTCAGTCATCTGGGGGACTCATGAATATGGTAAACAGCTTTTGTTTACAACCTTGATGGAGGAGGAGGGACTGATGGGAGGAGAGGCGAGGGGAGATGAAGAGGGTGAGGGATGTGTGCGACGGAGGTGAGGCGGTCAGACGCACAACCTGTTTCGCCGCCTTCTTACGGGCAGAAATAACAGCGGCGAGGGAAAAAAAAAACCTGAGGTTTGAAGAAGAAGCGGACTGCAAGGTCGCAGGTTTAAGTAGCTGGCAGGGAGGTCAGGAAGATATTAGCAGGGAAATTGAACCAGTCGTGTCGCTGCCTCGGGTCAAGCACCGGTTAAGCCTGTGAATATGTGAAGCTGACTGAGTTTCCTGACAAATGTAGAAGAAACATTCAAAGAGACAGCTGGATGTGAACGAGACCACGGGTAAATATTAAAGCGGAAACAGCGAGAGTTGTCGTAGAGTTACAGCATTTGTTCTGTTTGTGATAAAGGAGTCGCAAAGTGGTTTGATTTGTGACCCTTAAATTAGATTCCACCTGCTGTTAATCCTGCATTCTTATAAATATACAGATGATGTGGCGAAAACTCAAAATGTGTGTTTTGTCTGCCACACAAAGAGAGCGTGGGGGAATTGTGTCAGACGCACAGCTTTCCACAAAAACAAAAAATAGCAAAGGTCACTGTTTATTGAAATTAAAGAAAATATATTTCAGTACAGAAGTTTCATTGTTCTTCCGAATAGACGCCATTCATCGTTTTCTTGAAGGTTGAGGTCAATGACAGTCTTTCCTCCCTTTTAAAAGCCAGCCCCCTCCTCACCTGTACAGAGTGTGGCTTGGAAACAAATACAGAAATTAATATAATTAACAACAGGAATTAAATGGGTCTCCTGCAATGGTACAAGAATAAATTTGCTATAAATGGTAGAATTCCACATGAGTCGGTGTAACCGTAATGTGTTTGTAGTTCACATGCAGCAGAGACGGAGACAATAAACAGACAGAGGTTTAATCTGATATTTTTTTTTGTTTGGTTCTAAAGTCCCATAACTTAACTTTGGGACGAGCCACAGAACCCAAAGGATCTGTTCAATCAGGTGGTTTTAATGTTGTGGCTGACTCAGATTCAGATTTGCTTTATTGTCAAAGAGTACAACGAAAAGTAAGGTGCAGGCCTTTCAGTGCAAAAAATATATAAAAACTTTGTAAACAACTATATACAACATAATATAATATATATAAAACCTCTATATATAAAGATGAAATTAAATAATAAGCACAGTGCATGTTGCACAGAGGTAGTGGCAGCTGCATATTAACAATATATTGCACTTATTACGATAAAGAGGCTCTGACAGCAGTTGGAAAGAAGTTGTTTTCAGTCTATTAATCCTGGTTTTGATGGCCCTGTACCATCTGCCCGACGGCAGTAGCTCGAACAGAAAGTGGCCCAGGTGGTAAGAGTCCTTTAGGATGGTGTTGGCTCTCCTGGGGCAACAAGAGCCATGAAGGTCCTCCAGTGTGGGTAGAGGGCCCCCAATGACCTTCTCAGCCATTTTGGTGACTCTCTGGAGTTCTTTCCTGTTTGCCACTGATGTAAATATGAGGCGTTGATTGAAATATTCCTCATCATTTGCTGATTTTAAACCTGGTTGTTGCTTAGTTTGCTCAGAAAGTGTTCCCGCTCAATGCTAAAGTTGATTTTTAAATGTGGTGAAGGTAGAATAACATGCAGCAAACACAACAAAAACACAGGGTCAGGTTTTAAAGTGACAAACATGCTAGGAAACAGTTGACATTCTACAAAAGCAGCACTTGGTTGTGAACAGGTAGCGTATAGTAGGTGAGTGGAAGCTATTTATCACTGAAGACAGCAGCCTGAGAGCGACGGAGAGTGAATCAAAACAGGAAAAGTTGGAGGTCAGAACGAGCTGATAGATGCTCTTTTGATTTGTGAGAAATTATCTGGTGCTACAAGCAAGCAAGTCAATATTAAAAATTAATTAATGCAGCTTTGAAATAGTTTAACCAAAGAATAAGTTCATTTGAAGATGAGCTGTTTTGGTAAATATAACAGGAGACACATAGGAAGTAGTGCAAAGGATCCATGAGGTGTCTATCTGTAATCCACCTAGAGTTTGTTAGGTTTTAAAGGAATATTCCAACAATTCAATAAATATTGTTCTTCCTTAATGTTCAAGCTGTGAGGAGGAGATACAGAAGTAGTGAGTTTAGGTGTGTTGTAGATAAAATACTGTGTTGAACAGACTAACAGTAGAGTGTTAACACTGCAGGAGGTTTCTGTAAACACTAAATGATATTACTTTGTTGTACAGAAAAGGCGCCACCTTTCAAGCTCCAGCATGAATGTTTAAAACCCAGAAGATGTACAGATTATTAACAAAGTATTCCTTCTTATTTAGGGTTCACGTGGCTTCAAAGCTCAGTTATAGGAATCTTCCAGTGGAGAGCTGCAGGCCCCGACGCTGACCTCTGACCTCTGAAGAAAGACTTTGATTTAATGAAAGTCTGCTGGTTCTTCCCACCATTTCACAAGGATTCGGTGTGTGATATCTGCAATTAATTATTGCATAATTCGATGCCTGGAGGCTGTAACTATTCATTAATTCACAACAACATTCATTTGTATAGAGTCATGGGGGGATACTGTTCACTTCTTTCCAGCCTCTTTCAAGTTTTTTTTTCTGTTTCTTGAATCACATGAACATCATTTGGAGGCTTTAGGCTACAAATGATTTCACAACAACACGATGCGATTATTACATCTATGAACATCATATGTTTACCGTGAACTCTGGAGGTTTTGTTTTCGTCGTTCTTTGTTTTATTTTCGCCAGATGTGACAAAAAGTTCAAAAACAATGTTGCTTTTGATCCAAAGTCATAATTAACATAGATTTTTTTTTATTGTAGCTACAAGCTAGCTCCTGCTAATTGTGCACTAAAACCTCCTATTTTGAAGAAATAGTCCATAAGATTTAGATTCTCATATATTTTTACTGACAGCTGTGGGTTTTTGTTGTAAAACTAACAACATGCTAATCATAAATGTCCCACAGTTTTGTTCAAAGTGACTTTTTATTTGATATTTGAGGTCAGGAATCTACTCAAAGAACAACTACACAGGTTGTTTTTTTGTTTTTTTTTCTATGATTTTTCGTCAGAGACATAATTTTACATGGTCTTTACCGTCGTACTGATACAACAATGCTGCCTCTTTAAAATGCCCAAGATCCACTATGCGTCATTATGTCACATATGTTGGTGGACTTTATCACTAACAATGCAAACTAACATTTAGAAACACAACTACTATGTGTAACTACAACAGATTTATTTGTACAAAGAAAATCAACTGAAATCGTACCTGCTCTTAAAGCAATCGATTTGTTGCAGTGGGAAAAATCTATTTGTTACCCTAAATGTAGTAAATCTACCTCAGTGTGTTGAGTGAACTCTGCTTGTCAGTCTTATTAGCCTAAATTAATAATAAATAAACACAAAAAGCTGGTATTTGCAGCAGAATAAATAACTTGAACCTGCTTATTTTTTGTGCTCAGAGCAGATTAGCCGCCTGTATGGCTTCTGAAAGTAGAACTGCTTCAACCAGTGATAAAACACAGACAAGTTCGCTGTAGTTCTAAGAGGATGTGTCACGGTTTGGGGGCTGCAAGGTGGAGCAGTGGTTAGCACCGCAGCTAGAAGGTCGCCGGTTCGCATCGTGGTGAGGACGCCCCGTTCTCCCCGTGCAGCGTGGGTTCTCTCCGGGTTCTCCGGCTTCCTCCCACAGTCCAGAAACATGTTGAGGTTAATTGGTGATTCTGTGATAGACTGGTGACCTGTCCAGGTGAACCTGCCTTCACCCTGAGTCAGCTGGGATAGACTCCAGCCCCCAACGACCCTAGTGAGGATTAAGTGGTGTATAGATGGATGGATGGATGCCACGATTGGATGTACAAACTGCTGTTTGCAAAGTTTATACGTTGCTATTTAAGCATGTGCTTGAGCAACATGCAGCTACACCAAAGTCTTCTGTGAAATAAATGTCATTAAATATCATTTAGGTTAATTATGGTTGGCCAGTGTGAAGTTGGGATTCTGGTTTTCTTCCGAAAACAATGTTTTAATCCTGAAGGCTGCTGATGTGGCACGTTTCTCCTTTTGAAGCTAACACCAGCGATTCTACGACAAATGAGAATTTGTTTGGTTGAGAGCAAATGAACCAACCGATGAACCAGTCATTCTGGAGACTACAGCCTTTATTAACACTTCAAATGACCAACCACAAACTGATTCTAAAATTATGTGTGATATATTGAAAATAATACAAACTAAAGCTTTACAGTTAGAAATATGAACTCGATGAGAAAAGCTACTCAGCACAGCGAGACGATGAGCATTAGGATGATCTGCTGCTGTGTGTCGGATACAGAATCTTAAAGACAGAGACTCAGGACTGCGAAGGTGTGAAGACATTTGATTTAGAAAAATATTTCACAAGCGTCATCACAATTTGATCCGAGCATTGAAAACCTCTGACGCACAAAAGAATCAGCGTTTTTCTCCCTGAGCCGTGCCCACTTCCAACCAGGGAGAGAATACAGCAACACAAATGCATAAATACTTCATGTAAAATCACCAACAGTGTTCAAACTCGCAGAAATGCAGTCGGTGTTCATGTAGGATGTTTATTCCTCAGAGCCAGAAAAGCCATTCAGGGGGCTCACGCTTCATGTTTATTCATTTATTTACATGCTGGTCTCTCTTTGCTATTAAAATTATTTGCATATTTTGGTGATTTTTGATTAAAAGTGGCTGCAATTATGTAATTTCACACAGCAGTCATTAAATTTTCATCTTGGTTGCTTCATTTAAAAACAGAACCAATCAATTTATGGTGGTTTATACTGCGGCCAGGATTCTCTGAGAAGCGTGTTTCCAGCGCTGCCAAGTTTAATTAGTTTGTTTTACACTGTAATTCCCACTGATATGAACAATATTAGTATGATTCAAAGAGCCTCAAATGTTTGGTCAAATGTTAAGAACAATAGAAAAGAGTTCTGAGGCTGAAAAAAAAACCAAAAACCCAGCATCCCCCGCTGTCGGGTTCGCTGTCGTCTCCGTGTCTCCATCACTGTCTAATTATTTCTCCTGCTGTATTTCCACTTCCTCTCTGTCGTCTTCAAACTCTCACTCTCTCTGTGGGATAAGAATCCTGTGGAGCCACAATTGGATTTTTATTAAGACAAAATCCCCTTTGAAAATCTACCTAAACCAGAGCGCGTGTGAGAGTGAAAGTGAACGGATTGATGGCTGCGAGTGTGAGTGGGGTTGGTTCTCCATCATGTAGTGATACAGAACCTGGACAGCAATCAGGGGCGCTACAGGTTTGTTATATGAGATGGAATGCTTTAAAGGTGTATTGTAGGTGTGTTGTAAGTTTTTTTCTTTCTTCCTGAGTCTTCGTAATGTTGAATTATAGAGTTTAAAATCCAATGTGTCCGATCAGTCCAGTTGTAGTTGATCACACAGTCAGTAAAGTTCTAAACTGCACCTCGCTAACATCATAAAGACAGAACTTTTAAAGCCCAAAGAATGCAGGGTTTAGCTGAACAATTTGCACCAAAGTCCACTAAAATATTTTGATCTTTGGCCAATTTGAAGACAGTTCAGAGCACAGCCTTGATGTGTTTAACTTGATTTCTTTCTCTCTTGATTTTACGTAGATGAAAAAACACAATTCATGGAACTGCTTGAGGTCTGGCTGAAGCTAAATCTATCACCCCAAAATTAACTTTCTATACAGCCAAACTGCATTGAAATACAGACATGTCAACAAAAGGAAAGACATGCACGGGATGTAGAAGTCACATCCATGTTTTCCAGGCAGACACACAACTGACAAGCATGTACATCCCTGTAGTGTAGTAGGTACATGGACAAAAGCTTTGGGCTGCTCATGGAGGAGTCTCCACCGACTTGGGGAGAAGATGAAATTTATGGATCTTAGCGGACTCATGAATAGTCTTGGACACTCGAACGCTCACTGAAAGAGGCAGGAAGGAAGGATGGAAGCGTAAATGAGCAACAACTTTCACCCAGCAGACCGTTATTCTTACACTTAAATTTCATTCCAACATGTTTGAGACTTTTGTTTTTCACTTGTTGTTTGGTTTAGGCACCAAAACCTGGTTAAGTTTACGAGATATCATAGTTTGGGTTAGGGTTAGGGTTAGGGTCCGACCTTTTAACAACAGGTTCAAATCTGCTCCTCTGTTTTCTGGTCTACTGGCAAGATGAGTGCCATCGATTGTATTTGATTGGCTGATTGAAAGCGATACAATAAATGTGAAGAATATGTTCATACATCATTAACGAATGCAATCCGGCAGACAATATGTTTTCCCCTTAAAACATAATTGATGCTGCGGTTTAGTTGTATAGAAACGTACATAAGGGAGACAAACCTGCTTAAAATCAAAGAATTTGGAGGTTTTTATGTTTCTCCACATGAGTCTAGACCTCCACCATGTTGCCACATTAGTTGGAGGCTATTGCTTAAACCTCTATTGTAAAGTTTGGCTAAAAAAGCATTAAGTGTACTTGTTGGTAGACTGAAGCTCTCAACAGTGATTCTTGCAGATTTCCATTTGTCATGTAGATGGTTTCGTTGGTGTTATGGTCGTCAAGATGACTGATGGTCAGTCCACTTCCTTTTCACTGCTGATCAGATGCAAACGTCCTCTTCAGTGTTTCTCTGGTCCTCCACTGACTGCTGGGTCGTCCATCTACTCCAGTTTTAACAGGTGACTGAATGCATTTGTCCTTCATCCGTCGCCAGGTTGCGTCACACTTCCAGAGCTCTGGTTTAAACTTCAGCCACGTATCCTGACCTCTTATTGGTCCCCTATTTAGTCAGTGCAACAAGAGAAATAAAACTGTCATTCACAGATACTGAAGCAAGAAATTGCAGCTGTGGCAGGTATATTTGATGTGAACGTTCGGTCTCCTGCGCTGTGGAAAGCTGCCGCCGCTGTATGAAACAGTTGCTTACAGATGTAACTCAGTGGCCACGAGTAAGAATCCTCTGGAGCGAAAAATGAGCTCCCAGCCTGGTTCGTGAAGGTCTTTTTTTGAGTTGCATTCTGGTTTCCACACAGTTCATCCAGCTGTGGAGGAAACAAGTGCAAACCAGGCTCATGTGCTGGATGTATAAACAAAGCTTTAAATCATGTCTGGGTATATTTGTGTACAGTTACTCATTTGTATAATCCGCTGATAATCCTCAACTTCCCCAGAGAGTTGCTCGTATTCAGTGACTTTCTCTGGTTGCGGATGAGTTCAGACCTCCAGGTACTGAACACAAACTCTGACTATTCATTTAGAACAAGCATTCATTCACAATATGAGTTTTTATTCCTTAACAACAGCCCATCTTCGTCTAATTTAAACTGGTTTAACACTTCTTATGTCTTGTTGTGGGCTCTGGAGTCGACCCAGAAAAACGTCTGCTGCCTTATAGTTAATTTTAGCTCTAAGGTGCACACTTCCTGTTTCACCCTCGCAATAAAATCTTCTCCTCTGCACAGATTCATTACAGTGCATGTAAGTCCATGGCTGCATTTAGTGCCCGTGTGTGTGTGTGTGTGTTTGCTCTCTAAGGGCAGCAGTTTTTTCTGTTTTCTTTTTTCATCCCTCTTAACATTTTCACACCTTTAACAGCTGTGGGAGCAGGAGCAGGAGGACAGCAGTCGTAGAGGCATCTTAAGTGGAATAGTTTGTTTCTATCACTTTTAGATGTGTAATGGAGGTTAAGAGGTCTCTGTCACTCACCCTCCTGCTACAATAGGCGACGCTGCTCATCTGGTTCGGATGACCTCAACACGGCGATGCTCAGCAAGTTTCTTGAAGGGCAGCGACGCTCAAAGTGGTTCAGTTTTTAGACACCAACATGTTAATTACTTTCAATAAGGTTACTGTTTGTTTGTTTTTTGGATTTCAAGCTAAAATTTTATGTTTAAATATGATGAGATGTTATTTATCTGAATGCTGAATAAAGCCAGGATCAAAATTCTTGCTTCATTTCAGAGACATGATAGAGTCAGAGGTTTTTAGTCAGAGGACTTTGGATTTCTCTATTTGTCGATTAGAAAATACAGTCAACAGGCAGAAAAGAAAAATACATTTTGGGAATCAAATGTTCTAAAAACAAATACACAGTAGATGGGAATAAAACTGGAACACTTGGTGTATTTAAGTCAGGATTTCTTGCTGACAGTATGAGGAAAATTATGTTAAGAAAAGTGGCCTTTAAAGAAAAAAATTCCATAAACTAGTAAAATTTTAAGCTTAAAGAAACCACAATGAAACTGTCCCAGCAGATCATTTACAGAGACAATCTCATCTTAAAATTACAACTTGTTTGAATTTGTTAAGATATGAAAACTAAGTATTAATGTAATTTATATGTACCACAATGTGTGTAAAATAACACCGAAATATGTATTTATATTTTCCCTCCACATTTATTATGTTATATTATAATCTTAACTGCTTTGAGTATTTTTATTTTATTTTATTTTTTTAAGGAAAAAAAAGTCTTAATTTGTTTCTAGCTTCTTAAATTTGATCATTTTCTTCCATGAATATCTTTGAATTGTGGACAAAACAAAATATTTGAGGTCTGATTGGTAAATTAAATGTCAGAGAATTATTTTTAAAAAATGTCAAACAACTGATCAATTAATCAAGAAAATATTCAGCAACTGAATGAACAATAAACATAATGTTTAGCTGCAGCCTTACTTGAGAAACACTAATTATGAGAAATACTAAAGAAAAACTTCCTTCTCTCCTTTAATTGAAGAGAACCTGAGGAATTATACCAAGTTTTTTTTTTTTTTTTTTTTTTTTTTTTAGGAACAACTTTTTTATTCAAGCATCTCAGGTATTCACTGCATTGACTGCTTTTACTTCATTAGTTATACTTAAATACTCATTTTTACGAAGCAACAGTCCAACATTTGGCGCCTCTGCAGGTGACTCCTGTTGCTTTGGTTTCTTTTACAACAATCATTCCCCAACTTCAAACAATGCAGCCATTGATTTAACCAAAGTTACATCATTCTATTTCATGGCTGTTTCTGTTCATCCAGTGTCGTGTTGTGTTTTTTTTTTTCTACCTATTTTGCCTGCAAACAGCGTTAAACCACCAAACCGGCTTTGATCGACTCACCGGCCGGTACAACATGTTCTTAAGACCACTATTGCGTCAGCTCTTCTGCAAGATAGCGAGGTGTATCTTTGGAGAAGTCTAATTCCAGCTTTAGAAGTAGTTATTTTAATCCGAACCACAATCTTTCTCGAACACTGCCCAAGCAATTTTTTACTCTAAACCCGGCAGAACCTTATCCACAGCAGAGGAAGAGCACAGGCCAGAGTTTGTTTAACTTTTTTTTTTCAAAGCCGCAAGCAAATGATGACGACCTGTTCATCGAACGGTTGGATCAGAAAATGTGTGTGTGTCACCCTGGAGAGTCATTACAAACAATGTGTTCTTTTAATCGTCGAGTTAAGGCAGTTTGGCTGGGAAAAGAAAAAACTTAAATCTCATCAAACAAATTACCCAAACTTTCTCTCCAGTCTATCTGCACCTGCTCAACTGGGAACAGCTACAACAGCCTGAAACCATACACAAAATTAAAAGCGTCCAGTCATTGTAAGGCCCCCCAGCTGTTCAAACCACGGATGACTCAAACAATTCGGGGACCAAATTAAGTTTTACAAGCGTTCCTCTCTTCGGTTTACTTTGCTAACCGCTGGCTGCAGAAGTAGAACACTCCTGGATGTTTGGGGACCCTTGGGTAACAGCTGTCAGTCAGCCATCACCTGCCACCCAGTTCTGTCATGAATCCCCCCCACCAACTCCCCAACACACACACATGCTAACACCGCCGAGACCGAAACTATTAGCACTCCGAACCTCATGTGGGTTTACTTTTGCTTTCTCCTTTCCTGATTCCCGGCTCTGTATTCAGCTCACAGCCGACCACCCCAAAGGCCAGAACCATCTGCTCCTTCCTGTTTTAATTCATCTTTTTTGTGTGTCCTTATTTCCAGAGTTGGACTTCTGACTTACACGCACAGATATAATGTTTGAAGTGTCTCCTCTGGCTGGATATGAAGCCCAAAGTCAAAATATACATAAGATGGACAAATTATTAGACACATCTCAATGTGAGGCCGCTTCCTCGCCGCCGTCCTCCAGGCAAACCTCTCTCAACCTTCTCTAACTACAGCAAGAAAAAAAAAGCCTAATCCTCGCCCTAAACTAAAATCTGCACGATTAAATATTTTTATATTAACAACAGACCAAGTGGATGTGTCCAATGTATAAGCGGCCACTTGTGCAGAACAGAAAATTGCCCATAAGCTCTATTGTTAGTCACAGATTTAAAAAGATGTCGTACAGGGTTCCTACACATTTGAAATTTCAAAATTCCACACGTTTTTCAGACCCTAATTTCCATAAAATGTAAATTGTGAACTTAGTTCACTTGATGTTGTCGGACTTGGTCTCATGCTGGGTTTAGCCTAAAACGCTGTGACTCTCAGTGCAGAGGATACAGTGACAAGACGAAAGTGTTTTTTCCCCTGCATATGACTCACAGGGCTGTAGGGTGGCGCAGTTGGTAGCACTGTTGCCTCGCAGCAAGAAGGTCGCCGGTTGGCGTCCTGGTGGGGGCACCGGAATCTTTCTGCGTGGAGTTTGCATGTTCTCCCCGTGCCCCGGCTTCCTCCCACACAGTCCAAAAACATGTTGAGGTTAATTGGTGATTCTAAATTGTC
>NW_007577996.1:428138-429352 GCF_000690725.1 Stegastes partitus
ATAAACTTAACAGCAAGTGAAAATAAAACTCCTCCTCCGCCTCACATGGGACACAAACCTCTGGTCTTCTGGAGGAAAATCCCCGTTGGACTTCACCCTCACCTCCTGTCCATCCTTTCTCATGCAAACTCTGCAGCTCTCTCTAAAAGACCGAGCAGAGTTTACCAGTGAGCTCCGATAAGCCCGCTGCTGCTCTTAACATTTAGCAGCCCAAAAAAAGAAAAAAAAAAAGCCAAAACTGAAGTAAAAGGAGGGCGAACGTTCTACATAATTCATCTGGCAGCAAGAAGCACGACTCAAAAATTAATGCTACTGTTGCGGTGTGTCTGCCGGACATATCATAGCAGCACTGTGTTGTGTTTACAGCTCGTTCTGCTACCCCCTGAGAAGTCACAAACAAAAGAAGATATTAATTAATCCAGCTTAAACCTTTCGTAACCTGAAGTGTTTGTTAAGTGGAGGGTTAAAGCGCCGAGGCTTATTCTTTGACTTTCTGGTGTCACAGAGCATTGCTCCCCTAATGCAGCCCAGAAATTACATTTGGAGACAACGACACTGCATCTCATTTACAATTTGAGACGGTTGCATACTTAAAAACTTCTTCCTCCTTATACACACTTTGTGGTTCCATCAAACTGGAAGGCCGAAGCAGGACTTTTACCCAGAATCAGGGTCCATGTCTCTTGTGGAACCATTATTCTTACATTTAGAAGCTTGACCCTTTCAGAACATTACATGGCACCAAAGCTATGTGGTTTGGCTTCGGAAAATAGCATGATTTGGGCTGAAATACGCCCAACTTGCATCAAAGCTTCTCCTCATTTTCTGGGTTACCATGGTGACAAGTCCCACTCCATCCAGCATGTGATTGGTCGGCTGAAAAGGAGGCACAGAGTAGCAGCAAACATATGTTGATTTGAAATGTACTTGTGATACTTCACCAACTAATGTGTTCCGGTAAGAAAAAGGCATTTCCCTACAATTTAGCTGTATAAGGATGTAGTTTTTGTTTATTGGGTTGAGGATAGAAGATTGTCAGCTTCCTTTTTTGTGCCATAAATGTAATGACCTCTCAGGAACCCCGTCTCTACAAAACTAGCTTCCTAGAAAAAAACGAAGCTCTACTCTAAAATACATTTTAAAGGGCAGGAAAATTTAGTCTGGAAATAAACGCCATTTGCAACTTGTGAAGTGGTGGGAAAGGTTGGCTATTT
>NW_007577996.1:429794-430805 GCF_000690725.1 Stegastes partitus
GATGATGGATGGAACCTTCTTCCTACCAACATACAAGAACTATGACTGGACTCCCAAGAATAAACTATGATGAGAAGCAGGTGACGCAGCAAAAAAATGTCTCAATGCAATTTGCGTCATTTAAAAACCCAATTGATTGCCATTGTCGACTGGGATAGGCTCCAGCCCCCCCGCGACCCCCGTGAGGATTAAGCGATGTATAGATAATGGATGGATGGATATGACTCACAACCGCCGCCTCCCCCATGTTGGAGACGTCAAACGATTTCACACAAAGTCTGCATTTAGCTTTCTTTACCCATTGAGGATCCTTATCCAACCAGTCTTTATATTTGGGATTTATGTCGTCAGAGAATTTACATTTACCCATTATGAGTTCTGTCAACAACCATACAAGACATTTTGAATCGCTCACTCACAAACTTTGCGGACATCACCTGTCTGTCGAAGCAGCAGTGGAACTTGGCGACACCTGGGTGGGCCAATGGGTTGGAAGAGGATGAGAGCAGAGGGCGGGCATTCAACTTGTCAATCTGCCCAAATGTTTTCTGGGACGCGTAGCCATGGATCTATTATATGAACACGCAGCCTACTGTGTGCTCTCACACAAACATTTTAGCTGCGCTGCTAAGGGCCTTAAAAACAGATCGATCCATTTCGTTTTTTTAGATATTCACAATTTTATGTTGTAGAAAACAGAACAGTGGTAATAGTCTTGGAAACATGAATATTTTTCCATGCAATAGTTTCCATTTCCATACTTTTCCAGACCTGGAAATGTATAAAATCAAATTCCATACTTTCCATACTTGTGTAGGAACCCTGGTTGTAGCTCATTGTCTTGATTCTAATGATGTTTAAATCGTGGTTCCAGTTTAGTCTCCGGAAAATCCCATTCCTCTACAACTAATCCCCGTTCTAGATTGAGAGAAATAGATTTTCTCCTGGGTTAAATTTTATTGTGGCAAATGCATTTAAAATCAGAATATCTTATTATCTAATTATCTAAGC
>NW_007577996.1:433033-439246 GCF_000690725.1 Stegastes partitus
GGGTTGGATCTCACGGATGGTTTCACGTTAAAATGAACCTGTTATAATTTATCCACGTTAAAGAGCCACTCAGAGTTAGTTTGGAGGACTGGGAGCAGACCGAAACTCCACCTTGACAAACTGTATCAGCTCCGAATCGGTCGGATTTAAAACACTCCCCTCGTGACTGGTCATTTAATTAACCTCGTCAAGCATATCTGCTGTAATCTCCTATCTAATTTCATCTGTTAATTTAAAACTGTTCTTAACGAGGCCAGCCCCCCGGCCAATCAAATGTCAGGTAGAGACGCAGAAAGGACTTGGTTAATTAGAGCTGTCAGAAAACGAACAAACAAGGACAAAGATGGAGGTTGGATTTCCCTTTATTACTTTCCGGGGGAGAGTTATTAATTCTGTGGGAATCACCTCAGGTGGTGGCGAGGGAGGGAGGGAGTGTGTTTGTGGGGATGAATAAAGAGGAGGAGGAGGAGGTGAGGATGAGGAAGAGAGATAAAGTCAGTTATAGAGAGACGAAAAAAAAATATTTAGTTTATTCGGAATAATCAAATGTGACTCTTTTCAACTTTGTGGCAGCTTCATTTCCTGTTAGACGGGAAATTGGGCCCGTAGCATTTCCAGGAGTGATTCTCCGACTCATATTTATCAAATAATACCCCGCAGGAGGATTGTAATGTCAAATTATATTGAAAATCTGAGCTCTCTGAGGACTGTGTATCACTGTAAACACGTTAAATATGGATTTCCATCAATGGGGAAAAAAAAAACTAAGGCAGTTTCTCTAACTTTTAGATTCTTTATCTTCTATAAATAGTCAAAATATCAGATATAATTTAACTTCATATCTGTGTTTGTGTTGGACACCAGCTATATTTAACCCAACGGTCTAACTGTGTGTATGTGTGTGTGTGTTTACATGTGCATGAATATTTCAGTGTGTAAAATGGAATTAACACGCTCAAATCCCTCAAGAACAAACGTGTTAAAAGACACACAACAGAAGGTTACTGATGTGTGGCTGTCAGTGGTTTGTGGGTTCTGACAGTGTGTCGTTGGCGGATTCTAAGCCAGATGCATTCACATCAGTGTTTTATGTTGTTAATTACACGTGGAATAATTACATTCTAAATCACGGTGTCACCCAGGATTCGTAATGCTGATGTACTGAAATGTCAATGATATGACGCTTGATATTCCATCCTAAGTGTGTCCTACACCGTCATGTTAGAGGGTTGTGGGATGATTAGAGGGAAAGGAACAGCCAAAGTTATGAGTTCTCTAATATCTTAATTTTTTTTTAAAAGATGTCTCCACTTGAACCACTGGGTCCGACTAGACACCACTTTTTTCTCTGAAACTAAAAAGGTTTGAATTGTGTTGTCTATCATAAACCTATTTAAAATCTTTATCTGTAAGTTATCTAATATCTCCATCTACCAGACTTACCAGTCAGCCACAACAGCAAGACCACCTAGTATTGTCTTCCTTGTGCCAGTCCGGTGTCGCCACTTGATCTTTAGGGTTGTCTTGTGGTGTCTTGTAATGGGATTTTGTCAGCTGATCATTTGGATTCTGTAGGTTTCTGTACGGGGCCTTCTGGAGATCAGACTTGTTCTGACGCATCAGCTTGAGATCTGAGAAACTTGAAGGTTGTGTCAACACCTTGAGCTCTTTGTCGTGTTCCTCGAGCCACTCCTGAGCAGTTTTTGTGGTGCGGTCGGATATATTGTCTTGCCCGAGGGGGGCCACTCACCATTTTAAATGTAAAATTCACCACATAGGTTCAGGTAACAAACCTTCGATTGTTGTGTTTCCTACAAACTTGAGTTACATCCAGTAATTAGTATCTGTCGCTGTTTTGGTGCTCTCTGAGTTAACATCATGGTCAAAGCTGTCAGATTCTACAAAGCAGTGGAAACAGGAAAGCCAAGAGGGCCAATTACGGCTCATTTCTATAAACGTGTGCAACCTTGCGCCTGCTCCAAGTTCCTGCACTGGAAAGCTGCCTGATGTTTAGGTGGTTGGGGAACCTTGGGTCCTCATATCCGTGTGGATGTTACATATACCAAACTGTCTTCAAACTCTACTCATTGGTTAGATGTTGTAAAGCTATTTTAAGTGTCAGTATTAAGATTTTCATACAAAGAGCAGGAGAAGGAAGTTCTTGGAAGTGAATCCCAGTAGCTACTCAGAGACAATCAACATCACTCTCATGTCATGTCTCTCCTAAACTGTGGAGCTGGAGTTGATTAGCTTAGCTTAGAGCCAAATAGACGCTGGCTCAAGTTTTTAAATCAATATTACAGCTACTGCAGCAGTAACTCCCCCTGAAACCCCAGACAATCATTTTCTCATTTCAGTTTGTATCCTGATTAAACAAACACAATACAGCGTGTTAATTAGTGAGCTTCAAGGATGTTGGTTTGTCTCCTCTCTTTATGCTAAGCTAAGCTAACCGACTCCAGCTCTACAGTCAATACACACAACACGAGTGGTGTGGATGTTCTCATCTAACTCCCTCCTCCTGTAGGACTCAGCTAAAGCCACAGGAGATCAGTCAACACGCACAGCACACACAAAAAATGTTTGATTCCTCGTAATTAGCTGGGCTTTATTGGAGAAACCCTGTGATAAGCAGGTTTGCACCTTCAAAAGAAACCCACAGTTTACAAAGTAATAACAGTAACATCACAGCAGTGGATACAGTCTGAATGAGAAAGTGATGCAGAGGGAAGTGCAACCCAAAAACAACACAGTAATGACCGCTTGGCAACAAAGCCAGAAAGCAAATAATCAAAACCAAAAACTCAACAATTAGCACTGATATTCCCAAAACTGTAGTTGGCACGACGGATGAGGATTTGGAGGAGCGTCGCTGTTCTGTGCACAGCTTCCCTAAAAATAGAAAATTAACATGGAATGATTTGTTAGAGGCAGGATGTCTGTAAATAGACAAAATGAAAGCATGAACAGCCTCCCAGGTTACAGCTGAGCTGCCCGTTTACTCACACGTGGCTGTCTGTTTGTGTGTGTGTGTGTGTGTGTGTGTGGCCTGAGAGTGTGTGAGCATGCATGTGTGTATCAGAATATTTGGCCTCAGTGTGTGTGTGTGTGTGTGTGTGTGTGTGTGTGTGTGAGGCACCATCTGTGTTGCCATGTGCAGCTGCGTTCCCTTGGAGCCCAAGACCCAAAACTCAGCTGTTACCAAGACAACCCCCACACACCCCATACCTGGTGCACACACACACACACACACACACACACACACACACACACACGCACAGTGTTCAAAATCACCTAAAGGTCTGACACTGTGTGTGCTTTTAAAACGAACAGATGGACAGAGATGTATCATTTCTGGTCAAGTGTGTGTGTGTGTGTGTGTGTGTGTGTGTGTGTGTGTGTGTGTGTGTGTGTGTGTGTGTGTGTGTGTGTGTGTGTGTGTAGAACCAGTGGTAATAACATGGCAGTTGTAGCGGCTCGGCCGAAATGATGAGGAGCCTGGACTGATGGTCTAACACTTTTTATTTTCTCCTCCCTTTCTCCTGTGACCAACGTAAGAGCGAGACAAAAACACATGATATCAACACGTTGAATTTAGCACATTGCTAAAATTAGCCCACACCGAACTTTACATAAATTCAGACACAATCTAAAGTTTGACCTTGTCGCCCTCTCGACTCGCCCTTTTATCTTTTGTTTTGTCTCTTTGCGTGACTCTGTACGGGAGAACGCAACGCCGTTAACATGCACTTAGGACAGCAGCGTATGATGATTTCACCACCTCGACTCATCTACTCTGATTATCCATCCATCCATCCATCATCTATACACCGCTTAATCCTCAGGATGGTCGCAGGGGGGCTGGAGTCTATCCCAGCTGACTTAGGGTGAAGGCAGGGGACACCCTGGACAGGTCACCAGTCTATCACAGGGCNGTGTGTGTGTGTGTGTGTGTGTGTGTGTGTGTGTGTGTGTGTGTGTAGAACCAGTGGTAACAACATGGCAGTTGTAGAAGCCTGGACTGATGGTCTAGTACTCTTTATTTTCTCCTCCCTTTCTCCTGTGACCAACGTAAGAGCGAGACAAAAACACATGATATCAACACATTGAATGTAGCTAGGCACATGGCTAAAATTAGCCCTCACCGAACTTTACATAAATTCAGACACAATTAAAGTTTCACCTTGTCGCCCTCTCGACTCGCCCTTTTATCTTTTGTTTTGTCTCTTTGCGTTACTCTGTACGGGAGAACGCAACGAAGTTAACGTGCACTTGGGACAGCAGCGTACGATGATGTCCCACCTCGACTCATCTACTCTGATTATCTTTAAAAAACAACGAAATTAAAAGAAATAGAGTAACGCAGCTCTGCTTATTTCTGTTTAATATATGAAAAAATATATAATATGTATACATGTTGAGGTTTCTAAGGTCATTATACAGTCTTTATTGAAGCTGTTCATTTTTTGTCTGATCAACAGGTCAGACGTTGGAGGAAAATTGTGGCTTCAGCAATTCATATCAGATCATTCATCTTTGGAATACAGCTGAAAAATTTTTAATTGCAAAAATACTTAAAAAGACAAGAACTATCAATAATAAATCTAACAATTAATAAACAGGATAATTTTCCTAAGATTTCATTTTATAACAGGACAAAAGTCTTTTACAAAACATGTCACGGATGAAGAATGTCGTGCCTCTCCTCCTCCTCCTGATGCTCTGCAGTGGAGCTGGAAACAGCCTCATGCTGCTGAAGCTGCTCCGTCAGAAGGTCCAGGATGGAGCTGCTCATGTTCTGGGGAGTGTGTTTATAATAATTCATATCTAAAATATGCTGTTGATTAGAACAAGTGTTTCCACAATTACATGAGACGTCTATTAACAAAACAATACAAAAGAAAATAAATTTAAAATGTTTTTTAACTGTTTTATTTCAGATTTGGTCATCAAAGGGGTGGGACAAGAGAAAAAGTGCATTGTAGGGGGAACTCCAGACATATTTGGTATTTTAAAAAAATATTTTGAATCAACGTTTTCTCCCAGTTTATTTAACTTTGGTCTCAGGACCAGTATAATTTGCTCACAAACTGCATGCTTTAATATTTTGTACATGGATTGTATGAATTTTCATGGCTGGGACATAAACTGTCCTCCAATTCTGGAACGACCCACCGACGAAGCTCAGTCGCCGCTGAAATATGTATTTGGTGGATCCTCTCTGTGCTTTCAGTCATTTAATCAGCCGCACGCCTTCTGTGGGCCGCCGTCCCATTGGTCCTGCTCGTTTTTAGGAAGAACTTCAACTTGTCGAATTAAATTTTGTGTTGTGACCGGAGGTATATTAAGCCTGTACCCAGAGAGGCTTCATAATAATGTGGAGTTGTGATTGAGGGGTGGAAGTAGAATTCACATTTATGCATATAAAATGTCTGCCAACTGTCAGGACGCTTCCACTTCCCTGGATGGACATTAAAGTTTCCTGCATGAATCATCCGTGCAAATGAGGAGCAAGTGAGCGAGAATATAAGTTTTTAAAAAGTCAGGAGTGGACCTGTGTGCATGAAAAACACAAGGAGAGAAGTTAACAAAATCTCAAGTTGCATAATATACTGAAAAAACATAAATAATACATTCATCTGATATAATGCACACCTGTAGTTATGTGCATCAGAACTGGTTCTCTACATGTTTAGCTGCCCAGGATGCATGCATGCAGATATTAATGTTTACAATAAACAACTAGCAGAATGATGCAGTTTCACATTTGATGTAGTTAAAGGTGCAATATGCAAGATTCTGAACAATGAACAACTCTCTGGTATGCAAGAATGGAACAGTGTACTGTAATCTGAGCTTTTCTGTTCTGGTCGTCCTATACAATTAATTTGTATCCTTAATTATGTTTTACAGGACATGTGCTTTGTGATGGGTTACGTCTGTTTGTGTTGATTAAAACCGTATTTCTGATGCGTTACAGATTTGCAGTGCACCATGTTAACCCACAGAATGGAGGAGACCCTTCAAATATGTAGTGAGAGGGTTTTATTTTAACCAAAATGATGTCTTAGGCTGCAGGGTGGCGCAGTTGGCTAGCACTGTTGCCTCGCAGCAAGAAGGTCGCCGGTTCGCGTCCCGGTGAGGACACTGGAATCTTTCTGTGTGGAGTCTCCATGTTCTCCCCGTACAGCGTGGGTTCTCTCCAGGTTCTCC
>NW_007577996.1:439256-447877 GCF_000690725.1 Stegastes partitus
ACACTTAGAGACAGACAACCAAGCACACTCACATTCACACCTACGGACAATTTAGAATCACCAATTAACCTCAACATGTTTATGGACTTGTGGGAAGGAGCAGGAGAACCTGGAGAGAACCCACGCTGCACGGGGAGAACATGCAAACTCCACATAAAGATCCTGGGTGTCCTCACCAGGACGCGAATCCACGACCTTCTTACTGTGAGGCAACAGTGCTGACCCTGCAGCCCGAGTGTCTAACACAGTATGATATTTTCATTTTGGTGCCTAAACCAAACCACAAAGCAAGAAAACATGAAATTAAACAATGACAGAAAACAAACCTTTTCAATCTGGTCGCCTTTCCCACCATGTCACAGGTCACAAAACAAAAAAAAAGTCTTATTCAAAAGGTATTTCTAAAAATAAAAAAGAAAGAAAGAAACACATGAATCTGTAACAATATAATCTGTGCATTGTGCTATGTTATGTTGAATTTTGCAGGCTGATGAATAAAATTTGGTTGGAAACAGATAATATATATATATATTTCAGAATGCAGTTTGTTAAACAGAAATTACATTTTGTGGACACTGGGTTGAGCATTAGTGCATGTTAGTGCAGATGAGTCCATCTCTCTGAAACAGTTAGCCGCCCCACATTTATTAAGAAACCAAGTCTGACCTTTTACAACACTGAAAAAGTGAAGTGACATCCAGAGTTTAGCCAGAGTCACAAAATCTAAAAAAAAAAAAATCTAAAAACAAATTGTTTTATTTGTTGTTTACCTGAAGACATCTCATGGTTCTGAATGTTGCATGCAGCACCTTTAGAACATGAGCTTGCATGGAAATTATCAGTCACAGTGCAGGTTAGCGTTACAGTTCATGTTCTTTTATTCTTCTGCTGGTGACTTGTTTAAAAGTGCAAAATGGAAACAAAACTGAAACTTAATGCACAACACTGACTTTGTAGTGTTCTATTCAATATTTTCTTTACAAAAGACAAAGTTTTTATGTAGAACTACTGTGCACAGCTTTTGTTCAGCAGCTCCTCCAAACTTGTAGCTGAGGTCAGGGCACAACATCTCAATGCATCAGATTTGCTCTGCTTGCCAAATTTTAACAGCACTCAAGCAGAGATTATGATAAGTTTGTGTGGGGAGGTTGTTGTTTGTTCTTTTGTTTCTGATAAAGTAAAAACAGAAGAAGAAAAAAAACAGTTTTCAAGGGGAACATACACCTGAAACCAGCAGCTCCATCCACTTCAAACTATGATAATAGTGTCAGGATCCTTGATGTTCTTGTTCTTGTGGTGTAACCAGAAGTTTAGAGCAGGTATGACCATCTTATACCTACTTATTTTTCAGTCTTTGTTGCATGTACCTCCTTCTAACTTGTTTCCAGTGTCGCTGCAGGCATGATCTGCCATCTCTGTGTCTGTATTGTACTCATTGCCTCTGTTGGTGTGGTTAATTAGCTTCAGGCATGAGGGAGACATATTTCTTGCAATGGAATGGGCTGAGAAGTGCATTCAGCAATCTGTTAGCAGCACTTGGGAAATCTTTGCTTTGTAAATGTGTTGAGAGTTGTCAAGGCAAGTTATGAAACTGTCTGAAATAGTAAAATACTCTGGGACAGAAATATTATGTTTGCCTTACGTTGAATATATCTTGTATTTTCCTGCATTAGGCTCGTGTGAGACGAGTAATATTTTCAAACTGCCCCTTGACAAATAATATTAACATTATAATAGCAGCTGACACTATCTGCTGCAGATCAGCCGTCCCAGGAGACGGCTCACAAAAGGAACTACTGGCCCATAGATTTGCAATATGGGAGAATATTTGTCAATTTTTTCATGTGTGGATGTAATAAGGAGAGTGGAATAGCATAAATTCACTAATATGTCGTTGTATGTGGACCAGTGATGGCTGTAAAACCTGCACCTCTTCTGTGGCTCATGTTCATTCTCTAATGGACCTTCCCTCCTTGACTCCAAGCAGCAGAAGCTCAGATATTACAAACGCTGGCCTGTTTTTGGTTGAACTAAATATGCAGGAGAAGTGTCACTGTTTATAACGCAGGACCTTTGTTAGAAGAAATGGGAGGCAGGAATTAAGAGTGTGCCCACTTCTCCAGCCACCACTACTCCACCCCAGGATGTAGCTCACAGATACAATCTGCTCCAAGGCTGCACTCAGTGGAGCGCTGCCGTTTTCCTGATTACACCGGCCCCCTCCGACAAACTAAGAATAATGGACTCCCCCCGCTGCTGGCTCGCATGTTGTCTTGTAGGATGCATGTCTGAGAACACTGCTTTTGATTTTAATAGATAATTGATGATAATGTGCTCCTTTGGAAACCGCTGTTGTTTGATTTTGATATCCCATTTTCCCTTTATTACAGATCAATTATTTCCTTTTTTTTTACTGCTTGTCAGCAGCCCCCCCAATCCAGGGATTAGAAATAAGCTTTTAGCTGCATGTATTATACACTGTGGCTGTCAAATAAACAAATAGAATTAACTATCCAGCAATTATGTTCTTCCTGCCATCGCAGCCATTCCACTCCCGCCCAGATGTATCTGGTGAGCCCCTGGAGGTCCGGACCTCTAGGAGGAGAACCACTGGTATGTGACAAGAGTTTTTAGCAATATTTGACAATTGGTGCTCCTAAATTAAAGCCCGACTACTCTCTGGCTCGAGAGGAGCTGTCTGGACTTATTAGGACTTTCTAGTGTTTTTCCAGCCGTGTGCGGTTCTTGCAGAATGTTTTTAACTCTGCAGCGCAGAGGAAAGATTTAAGTGGAAAGGATCAGTGCGTTGGTTAAGTCAGTGTCACTGGAGCATGCTGCTGCCAGAATTAAACAATGTGCTTATGCAAGCCTTGCCTGCCTATGGCTGTCAGAAGTGGCTAGGTTCTTTGCTGCAGCATCAGATGGGCCTGGAGAGAGCAGCACACAGACGGTGGATGGAGCGGCACGACGCTAAATATAAGTCAGCTGCCTGCCTGTTATGCGATATGAGCATGTACAACAACATCTCCGGTGCACTCTGGCGTGTAGCTCCAAGCCTCACGTTGGCTTACAATACATTTAATCCGTCCATGCTAACATGCTACTTATGCAGTTGTTGTTGTTGTTACGCTTGTTTGACTTCTTTCTGCAAACTCTGACACATAAACTCCAGCTTCTGCTACCTGTGCATTCTAAATATGTAAACCTCCCGATGTGGACATGAAGCAAGACGAAGGTCAAACTACACATTAGTCCTTCACTGTAAATGGAGACGTCCACGCACTGACATCTGTTTCAGTTTGATGATATTGTTCTAAGGGATTGACGGAGTGGCTTTAGCCCCGTCCAGACATGCACTCTGTTCTAGTAATGGGTGATGTGAACATCATGTGAGCTCTGCTTGTCGTCACATCAGACAGGTCAACACACAAAATGAATGTTTAGTTGGCTGCTTCCAGCTGTTTAGGACTAGTTCCTCTAAGTTTATTAAATACCCCTGCATATGAGCATCGTCAGAGAAAGAGAGCTGCAAGAAATTACGGAACAACAGCAGTTACTGCATTAATTAGTTATAACTATAAATCATCCCTGACATGGAGACAGAGTCAATTTTGATCGAACAGTCAGTCACATTGTGTACTTTTCTTGACCTTCTTTAGTCCTGAGCTTTCAGTTTCACTGGTTAAGAAATCAGAAATAAACTGGGCTGTTACTAACTTTGTTGAGATGCTGTTAGTTTAAATTTAGTCTGTTATTGCATTATTATTATGTGTTATCTGTCACTTGGTGGACTGTCGAATCACACGAGTGACCAATATTGCTTGACCTGTTTCCCACCACTTTAAAAGACTGATGAAGCCTGCATTGTTATATATTGCATGACTAAAAAGGGCTTTTGTTGCAATCCACCTGCTACTGACAGACACGTCGTCACATTCAGCTTGTCTAATACGTCCAACATGCACAGTTCTAGTGGGATAATGACTGGTGGTGTTCAGATGCTGAGCTGACAATTTGTCTGAGTTATGATGCAAATGATATCAAGTGATTTCTATTTTTTTATTTTTTTAATCAAAAGTATAAAATTAGAATTTTCTCATTTTACATGTCGTTAATAGAATGAAACATAAACACACAGAAATTACAGCATGCTAATGACTTTTAAAAACATAGTAATAATCCAGTATTAACATAGTTGTAACACAGTAATAACACAGTAATAACGCAGTAATAACACAGTAATAACGTAGTAATAACGCGGGGATACGTTTCAAAGACAATGTGACAATCCGAGTCGATGTTGGACTTATTGTCATATGTACAAGCAGCTAATTCTTTTAACTTAAACACTATCAGACTCACATAAAGCTGGAGTAGGCAGTATTACTTTGGCATCTTTGGGTAAAAATTCTCTGCTCATCTTTTAGCATATTGTAAATAAAGTGGTCCGAGAGGAAACTAGACTTCTGCAACTTCTTGGCTTCAATTTTAGAAAATAGCTTGTGACGGGAGATTTTAGCCAATCACAGAGCTTTTCATCGATCAGGTGACATAGTATAAAAAGTAATCAAGAACGGGATGTGGTGGTGTAATAGGTTAGATTGAGGACTTTTACTCAGATGTCAAAGTCTTTGCCTGCTGCAGCTTTAGTCTTTGTTACAGTAGTAGTTTGAGCTGAGATGCTAACTTTCTCTACACTTTAAAACTAAACAGTAGATTCTCTTGTGATTAGAAAACATAAGCTCAACCACACAAATAACAGGTTCACATTCTTTATAAGCTCATAGTTGAGTACATGCTAACCTACAAGGACAAAATGACATGATGCATGTAATTCACAGGTACTGGTTTCCAGTCTGAGTGAGAATATGATGTTATTCTCGTTAATCCATAATGACACCGAGGTTAAGTTGCTCATACGGAGATAATTCTAATGACATTGCTGAAGGGACCAACCTGTTAATAAACAAAAGTCTTCTCCTTCATTTCCTCCATTTATTTTTGTGCAATTTAGCCCAAAGTATGCAACAGATTTGCAACGAGACTAGTTCTGTTGCTTATCTTTGCTTGAATAGAGGTAGACTTAACCCTCAGGACCCCTCACTGGCTGAGTTACCTGCAGGCCCGACAGGTTTTACTTTTCCTCATATCTCACCGGCGCTTTATGTTATCGTTCCAATTTCTTATGGCTTTATCAGTCATTTGGTTCCTGATGACCTCATATCATGAGGGTTTGGGCTTTTTAAAGACACCAATGTGTGAGAGGAAGAGTCAGCATAAGACTAAATTCTGCTCTTCCTAAAACTGACATGATGTTCAAAGTGTCAGAAATGCAAAACAGAACTCCTTTATGAAATGTTTTGACTATCAAATGAAATGTTTCTGTTGTATATCACGAGATAAGACTAAAATAGTGCGTCATGTTTATGACTGCGTGTGAAAAAATCCGGTGTGAATGTGTAGAGAACAGCACAAATATAATTATTTTAGAGGCTGCAGAAGGACAAGGAGTAAGAAGGACGGAGAAGCAAAGAGGTTTAAGGAGGTTTGCTGTGTTTTTCAGACGTGTGTGGCTGCAACAACTCTAGATTATATCTCTATAATACAGTTTTAAATGACATCGGTATTGTTTTTGTTGGCAGATTTGGTATTGTTGACATTTTGAGACAAAAATTCAACACAAATAATGAAAATAAAATGGCACCAGATGGTAAATGAGCTTCTAAGTACTAAAGTGGATAAAAGCTGCAATTTGTATTAGAAAAAGTATTTTAATTTCATACAGCATGTTCATCTTTCTTAAAACAATGGCAGTCGATTGGTTTTTAAATGACGCAGATTGCATAACTAATGATGTTTTGAGACATTTTTTTGCTGTGCCGCCTGCTTCTCCTCATAGTTTATTCTTGGGAGTCCAGTCGTAGTTCTTGTATGTTGGTAGGAAGAATGTTCCATCCATCATCTATACACCGCTTAATCCTCACTAGGGTCATGGGGGGCTGGAGTCTATTCCAGCTGACTCAGGGTGAAGTCAGGTTCACCTGGACAGGTCACCAGTCTATCACAGGGCTACACTTAGAGACAGACAACCAAGCACACTCACATTCACACCTACGGACAATTTAGAATCACCAATTAACCTCAACATGTTTTTGGATTGTGTGGGAGGAAGCCGGAGAACCCGGAGAGAACCCACGCTGCACGGGGAGAACATGCAAACTGCACACAGAAAGATGGTATCCTCACCGGGACGCGAACCGGCGACCTTCTTGCTGCGAGGCAACGGTGCTAACCACCGATCCACCTTGCAGCCCATGAAGCGGTTTTACGGTGTATATTATTATATTCAAGCCTTTCAGCAGGTCCGTCCAGCTCAGGTCTCTAACTTCTCATTACAAAACAATCGCTCCATCTCTCACCCAGGAAATGTCAGACGATTCCCCCTCTTCAACTAATTTTACACAATTTCACAGTTTTGTCCCTTCCCTCCGTCTCCGCCCTCAAAAACCTGCCGTAGTACGAACTGCTAATTTAATCCGTGTATGAAAGTCTTCCTATAATTTGATCCGGCGAGCTAATTGAAACTTATCAGTCTGCACTGAGACACACTGGCTCCCCCGACGCCTCTGAATTTCCAGGGAACAGGGCCGATTCAATTCAATAACCTTTATTTAACGTTAATCTCGGTGTTAAGTAGGCCAAGGTTTAATGAAGGGGCTGAATCACAGATGACATGAAATATAAAAATATATGACAGTCAAAGTCTGCGGCTCTCCATCTATTAACTAAGGTCCTTTTTTTTAACGACATACGTGCTTGTCGAGTCAACTGATGTAGGATTTTGTTCGTGTGTGTGTGTGTAAAAAACTAGTTTTCAGTGATTCATTTCCCTCGTTAAAGGTTGTCCTACTTCTCCTCTACAATCCGTCACCTGACTGTTATCTGCTGCTTTCTCATTTCCTTTCCAAATTGCGGCCAGTGTTTTGGTTTGTTGTCCCCAAAAAAAAAATAATCATCTCATTACCTAAACGCTGTTCCAAAAGTAATTTGATTATTCAAACAAGTAATTTGATTATTTTACCTGTTTCATGCTTTGCGGTCTATTTTTAGGTGACTAAAAACACCTGAGGTACATTTATGTCGATGCACAGGAATCATCCTTCGCAGGTGCATCAGTGCTGCGGCGATGCATGTGAGAGGTTTCTACAGTATAAAAACAAGGAGAAACAAAAAAAAAATAAGAGTGAGGAGGCATTGAGGGTGAATAATAGCGACAAGAAAAAATCCTGACACGGAGGGGAAAAGGCAAGGAGACATGTAGAGGTGAGAAAGAGTCTATTTTAGTGATGAGAAATGAAAAACAAGGAGAGAGCAGGGAAGCCCAAAGAGTGACAAGTGAAACAGACTAATGATGTGAACACTATCTCCTTTTGCTGCGAGACGAAGAAGAAGCACAGAAGGAAGTCTGTGTTTCTACGAATCTTCCCGCTTTTCATTTATACCGCTGTCACAAATCAGTTCCTCGTGGAATCTGGGATCTGGCGAAGTCACAAAAAGTAGTGACATTAATCACAACGGGTCACACCTGTACCGCTGATTAAACCAACTGCAGGGATCTGAGGAGAAAACACCGAGGAAAAGTCCAAAACCTAAAGTTTAATAAACACGGCGGGGGTCGAACACGGGGAGGCAGCCGGAGCAGACAAAAGGGCAAGAAAACAAGAAACAGTCCAAAGAAATCCAAAGACGCACAACGCATGAAAAACAGGAGCAGGCTGAGGTCATCCGGCAGAAATTACAGAGTAACACAGCTGGAGGGCTCGACCGAGACAGTCTGCACCTGGAGGAAGGTGGGACTGAGTCCGACGCTCCTCAGTGTAGCGGAAGAGCAAGCGTACGTTTAAGTATTAGCAAAGTTAGCTGGCCACGTCCACCGCTGCACAAAAAAAAAAAAAATGCCTCGTAAACAAACACTTTGAAGCCGAGAGCTCAGTGGGTGTTTCCTTCATCCCCATAAGTTCCTCCCTGCAAATGGAGTTTCTGAATATCTTCATCCTCCATGGAGTTTTTCTCAAAACCTCATTATTCAGCGATCTAAAACTGCATTTGCATGTAGATGAAAGGCCAAAGCACTTAGAAAAAACTAAACAATAAGAGTGAAAGTGAAGCTCCAACACAACGATCCACGCAGTAAAACAAAACCGATCACGGGACGCATGGAGTGTCACATTGGAAGCTGGGAGTGAATTAAAACAGTGACTTGGTAGAAGATGAAGATGTTCAAACAGCAAATAGCACGTGGATGTTGTGCAGCAGAGTTCTGGAGCTGAACGCATTTTGATTCAAGAAACAAACAGGTGGTCACTGAATGTTGTTTCTGAAAGTTTTTGAAGTTTTTTCTGAATATTTGTAAGAAAATAAAACCACAACAATTAGTGATAAACAGTTTTTATACCTACTTTTTTTACCCAGAATACAACATTTCTGTTGAGAAATCATCTTGTTTATTATTTTGGCTCCCATAATTATAAAAACTGTGGGATCCTGGAGGAACTGATGAACCAGTGTAATTACAGTGACAACATGAAAACAAAGCTGACTTATTGCGTCCAGCAGACACA
>NW_007577996.1:448220-478899 GCF_000690725.1 Stegastes partitus
TGGTCTCAGTGAACCCAAAAGAGCAATGTGCAGCTTTTCAAACCAAAACAGTGGAGCTGAAAGGTACTAAAATGCTCTGAAGCGCTAAATTTAACGGCACATTTGGATGAAAATTGATGATAAGGATGAAAATATCACAAATATGTTTCAAATCAACATATCTTTACTGCCATTTCAGCCAACAAACCATATATCCAATGAGGAATGCATGTTGTGACAGCACATATATTCATTAGTTTCACCACTGTTAAGAGGAAATGATATCTTTTTGCTAACACCCCTACGTCACTTGTAGGTTTCTTCCTGAGATTGATAAAAGGTCTGATATCGGGGCGGTTGGGGCTGAGGTGGTAGAGCGGGTTGTCCTCCAATCGCAAGGTTGGTGGTTCGATCCCCGGCCCTCCACAGTGGAAGTGCCCTTGGGCAAGACACTGAACCCGAAGTTGCTCCCAATGGCAGGCAGCACCTTGCATGGCAGCTCTGTCACCATTGGTGTATGGAATGGGTGAATGAGTGTAAAGTGCTTTGGGTAAAAGCGCTATATAAGTGCAGACCATTTACCATTTACCATGATATCGTAGAACCAGTAAATTTAGGGGTGTCTGTGGAATACTTTGGTATCTGAAGGCCTGGTGAACAGTCTACGAGTTGGAGAGACAATTCTACTTGAGGGAAGCAAAACTGAAAGGAGCAGAAATAAATACAGTACAGTATTACAGAACAGGGAATCTTATTTGGTGGTTAAATATAAATAACAATTACTTCAATAATAAAGTTGACTAAAACACCCAGAATGCATTGCGTCGATCCTGTGAAAAAACTTACTTTACCATGGTTTGTTGTGAAACATGTGAAATGGTCGTCTTCTAATCCAAACTGTGTTATTGTCCAAAACCTAACCAGGTAATTTTGGTGTCTAAACTTCGCCAAGCTTCTACCATGTCATTTTGTAAGTGTGATAACTTCCTAAACGTAACCAAAGAGCGAGTGAAGACAAAACTTAAGCCTGAGAAAATTGGTCTCACAACACAAACACCACAGTGTCTCCTGGGTGGAACTCCTGCTGCTGACGTGCTCCCATCTTCTTGCGTCCTTACAAGGTCCTTTCTGGACACCTTCCCTACTTTCTTATGACAGTCTTACCTTTCGGTGAGAAAATGAGAATATAGTTTAATTGTATAGGAGCAGGATTGTTGTGAGACAAATTTGTATTTCTTAACTCTGGCTGGTGGGAACAAATCAAACTGAGAAAACAGCTGTTTTGCAGTGAGAATGCGGTATGAACCTGTGATGGGAAAACTCAAAACACAAGAAGAAAACAGATGCGGATGTCTGATAACCAGCAGTTCCTCATGCTTGGATAGCAGCATTAAAAAAAAAAAAAAAAAAGAACCAAGGGCGAAGCGCAGTCTGGACTGATGCTCATATTCAGCTGCTTCTTTATGTGCATCTACGTGTTATGAATGCCGCGGAGGCTGCATTGACGAACACAGACAAGTCTGTCAGGCTGAAGGAAAGTTGCAGAAAGTGGAATGAGATTGGTTTTGACTTTGTAGTTATGCGACGTTGTTTGCAAACTCACAAAAGGAGGCGACTTCTTCCTTTTGTGCGGTCACACCGAAGTGAACAGCATCGAGGTGTGACCACGGTCGGCGGCGGCGGCGGCGTGGAATGATGATGCACCAGCCTGAGAAAATCCCCTCCAATCGTTTGTGTTGCTTTGATACTAATGACAACAACACGGCAGCGACCTTTTTTAAAGACTTTTTCACACAAACACCCCGCTGCTGCAGTCACAAATAGAAGTGATGACTTGGCTGAATGAAATGCAGACTGAATTTCGGGGGCTTGTATTTGTGATTGCGGGAGACACACACACACACACACACACACACACACACAAACACACTCACTCCCACCAACCTACACACACCCCGATGCCAGACAAGTGCAAACAAAGTTGATGATTTTAATCACCATAACATGCTGAGAACACAAACACACCCTCGGGGTGCTAATCAATTACTGCAGAGCTCACACACACACACACACACACACACACACACACACACACACACACAAACACAATCAAGCTAAAACAATTTCATTCTAATCCTGATTTTTTTTTTGGTTGTTTCGCTTCGTTTTTTTTCTGCCAGTTCCTGCAGTGTGTGTGGTCCGCCTCCCGCCGACACACACGGTCGGACCTACGCCGCTTTGGTGACCACATCTTCTCTTAGCTTGTTAGAAATTATAATTTTCAGACTGACAGAAGAGTCAAAGCCCCCCTGTCTCCTCTACGCCCGCTCCCACGTCTCCATCAATCAAAATAAGTGATGCAATGACACCACACATAATGCAATCATCACACATTTCCATATGAAAACAGCTGCATTTTGCCATGACCAGCTGACGGGGAAAAAAACAAACTCATGTTTATTCAACCTGTAACCGGTTTTTGGGAAAAGATTTGCTACCTTTGCTGCTCTAAATACTTGGGAGTTCTTTTGAGAACGGTAATTACCTCACACAAGGACGAGGACAGAACTCGGAATCGTCTGCGTTTCCCGCGTGAAACTTTCGGCAAATGTCTCAAATGCAAATGTGTTTGGTGTTGACCTTCGGTTCAAGCGTTCGGCGTGACGACGGAGAAACAGATACACGCTCGACGTTAGCATTCATTGTTGGTTCTTGACTGTGCTGATAGAGCTATCATTATGATAATACTGAGGTCTATCATAATTATCTGCTAATTGACTGCCTAACGAGGTAGCACTCATTAGAATGCTCATTAATACTCCATCATCACCACTGATAGCTGTAATCACAGAGTGGTGGGGGTTTCAAGGTCTTTACACCAGTGTGTGTGTGTGTGTGTGTGTGTGTGTGTGTGTGTGTGCGTCGATACCGTCTGCACTCGTGTGTGTTTTTGTTGCTAATGTTGTTGATTTCTTTCTTCCGGCAGCACAACATTAAAAGCACTGAATCACAGAAGCTATTGCGTCACCCACCCAGCAGTCTGTTTAATGAGTTATTGAGGTAACGGTTTCCTTCTGAGGTCTTCACAGGGTACCAATGTGCTGATGTGACCTCCTTCTGTGAGCAGAGTGAGTTTCTGTGTAAATGTGACAGCCTGACTGTTTGTGCATGAGCTTGTCACACCAAATTATGGCCGACTGTACAGATTGTACGGATGTTGACTTGTATAAAACTACGGTGACGACTTTGTGTGTTTGACAGACTCCAAAGAAACTCCTAACTTCCTCTATTTTGTCTTTTTTCTCATTTCTCTGTCGGTTTATGAAGTACATACAGAAATTCTTGGTATATAAGTGTATATTGTTCACTTAGGTTGACGTTTTTCCACTTGTTTATGTGCATCTTTGCTTCACATTTTACCACCCAATGTGAATTTTTTTTTTAGTTTGTGGAGCTTCTGACCACAAACCAAGTTGGACTTTGACGGTGGACAGCAGATGCACACAGCACTTCAAGTCATAGCACAAGTTACATGCGTCAGTCGGTTACGCAGATGGTCGTATTGCTCATCAAGACAAACAGAAAAACCCAATGGGCTCCAGTGGAAAGTTGGCTTTGCACTTTTTGCAAAACATAGCAGCTACTTACAGATCAGGCTGTAGCATCGTATCTGTGCGATTGTTCCGGAAGCTTTCTAAATACGGTGGACAATCCTAGCACAGGGTGTCTGGAGAATTTAGAATTTCCTTTAGTTTCAGACGTTTGTTTCCCTCTCAAAGTGTAAAATTGTGGCTCCACCACCTATGAATGATGTGTCTAGGGCGACGCCAACAGCCGAATCCAGATTTCTTGTATGTGGTGTACGTGCTTGTCCATTAAAGCTGATTCTGATGCTGGCCTACTGAGCCCAGCAGAAGTTGGAAAATGTCCCTCGTAGCTCACATTTGCACGAATGATGCACTTTTTGAATGGTATAAAAAAAAAACATCCAAAGCAGGTGGTAACTTTCTGGTTCTCTGGGGAAACGGCAGCAAGACTGAGGAAGATAATTCACCAAACTTCTCCATTTTTGTTTACTGACTCTGTCTTCTGCACTTAAAGTGAAAACATCATTTCTTCTAACCAGATTGTACAGACGTTACTTGTATAAAGCTACGGTGACGACTTTGTATGAAGAGTGTGTGTTTGACAGAGAAACTCCAGCTCTGACTTTAATTTCCTCTATTTTGTCTTTTTTCTCATTTCTCGGTCGGTTTATGAAGTAGATTCATAAATTCTTGGTATACAAGCGGATATTTTTCACTTAAGTTAGAATTAAACACAGGAAAACCCAATGGGTTCCTGTGGAAGTGTCTGAAAGTTGGCTTTCACTTTGCACTTTTTACAGAATATAGTAGCCACTTACAGATCAGGCTGTAGCATTGCATAAGTGATTAGTCCTGAAGTTTGCTGAATACAGTAGACCAGGGGTGTCCAATCCCGGTCCTCGAGGGACACAATCCTGCATGTTGTAGATGTTTCCTTCTTCCAACACACCTGATTCAAATGATCAGGATCGTTATCAGGCTTCTGCAGAGCTTGATGATGAGCTGATCATTTGAATCAGGTGTGTTGGAAGAAGGAAACATCTAAAACATGCAGGACTGTGGCCTTCGAGGACCAGGATTGGACACCTCGCAATAGACAATCATAGCACAGGATTTCTGGTAAAATCATGGTTTATATCGGTGTGTTTTTACTTTAAAGTTTCACCTGCAAAACAGTACAAACATTGTTTTTGTTATTGCGTTACAGTCTAACGGTGCTGCGTTGTGCGTTGCAGGGATGCCGCTCAGTCTGGACTGCAAGGCCTTCTTCGGCTACAGCGGAGAGAACAGGAGGCCCATCATCTACTGGATGAAAGGAGAGAAGTTTGTGGAAGAACTGGCAGGACATATTAAAGAAAGTGAAGTCAGGTAAATACACCGGCGTCAACGGCAGAAATTGATTCAGTCACATGTTGGGCATTAGCCCTAATTAAAGTCTGGAAAATAAAGAAACCGCCGGAGATGTAAATCGAAAACGAACCGAAGTGGAGTAAATAATTTTTTTTTACAACGCACTGCAAGCGCTATCAATTACAGTCCCTCAAGTTTACAGGTTTCTATTGTTAATTAATTTCTGAAAAGGCCCGACTCCAGCTGCACTCCTCACACTGTCAGGATCTAATTTGCTCTCTTATGATTTATGACTCGTTGAGGCTCCTCTGACAGGTTTCTTCTCAACTTTCCTAAAAAATTACGAATTCTAATAATAAAGTTAAATTGAATTCATTTTCTCCCCTGTTGGGACCAATTACATCGGACTCTATTGGGAAAAGCCTGATTGTCTGCGGGGCATCAAATATCATTAGAAGAGCCCGCTGCATCGCCATGGTAACCATAAGAACATTTACATTCAGTCTCTCTCACACACACACAGTGGGGAGGAAAAAGAAAAAATGCTGGAAATTTATCAATGAAATGTTTCGTTAAATACTTTATCTCCAAAATCTAAAGAGAGTTGAGTTAAAAGGGACGATGTAGCTGAAAGGAAGTGTGTCAGAGCAACAGCTTGGTTGGTTGATTGGGAGAAGATAAGACAAACTTCATCCATTACCCACCAGGGAAACTTTACATGTAACAGAAATGAGACACAAATGAGGAACGGAAGAAGCAAAACAAGAAAAGTACAATACAGCTAAAAATAAAGATACACTAAGTACTATGGACACTTTTGACATGTAGATGTCACAAAAGTGAGTTCCAAAGACGACCTCTGGATGTGACGCTGAGCACATCCACTCAGCTTCTTTGGTCGACCATGGCGAGGCCTGTTCTATTTTTTTTTGTTGCCTTTATTAGATAGGAAAGTCAAAGAAGAGACAGGAAAGTGGGGGAAGGTTTGCAGCAAAGGGCCATAAGCAGGATCTGAACCCATGGCCGCTGCATCGGAGACTACAGACCCTGTACATGGGTCACCAGCTCAACCAGGTGAGCTGTAGCAGCAGCCCGGTGAGGTCTGTCCTGAGTGGAACCTGTCCTGTTAAACCGCCGTATGGTCTTGGCCATCGTGCTGCTGCTCCGTTTCAGGGTGTTGGCAGTCTTCTTATAGCCTAGGCTAGATCCTCAGAGAGTTTTTTTTTTTTTTTTTTAAGTTATTTTTTTGTAACTATGTGCCTTTATGGGTAGTGTGTAGTGAGAGAGAGACAGGAAAGTAGGGGAGAAGAATGGGGAGAAGACATGTGGGAAAGGGTCATGAGCAGGATTCGAACTCATGACCTCCACATTGGGACTGTAGCCCTGTACATGGCATGCCAGCTCAACCAGGTGAGCTATAGCGGCGCCCAATCCTCAGAGAGGTCTTTGCCATGAGGTACCATGTTAAACTTCCAGTGATCGGTATGAGAGAGTGTGAGAGCGATAACAGCAAATTTAACACACCTGCTCCCCATTCACACCTGAGACCTTGTTACACTAACGAGTCACGTGACACAGAGGAGGGAAAATGGCTGATTGGCCCCAATTTGAACATTTTCACGTAGGGGTGTTCTCACTTTTGTTGCCAGCAGTTTAGACATTAATGGCTGTGAGTTGTTTTGAGGGGACAGTAAATTTACACAGTTATACCAGCTGTACGCTGACTACTTTACATTTCTTCAGTGTTGTCCCACAAAAAGATAGAATCAAATATTTGCAGACATGTACTCACTTTTGTGACATACTGTATGTACTATAATGGTAGGATAATGGTGACTGCTTTCCTGTCTCCAGTGGACAAATGCTGGGGAATAACTGGGAAATCTGGCCACTAAAAAAAGACTATTTTGCTTTTTTGTGTCTTTTAAAAGTAAATAGCTCCAAAGCCACAAACAGAGTTCATGTGTCGGGCTGAGCTCATTTGATTAATCTGGTTTCAAAATGTTTTCTCACTCTGCAAAGCAAGGATGATGGGACTTTAGAAGAGCTGAAAATCTAAAATCAGAGATCAGAAGAAGTACAGACGGGCGTCTCTGGTGCACAAACAGAAGTACAAGCATCTTAAAAACATGAAATGCGTTGGTGGTCTTCTCTGTAAATACATTCGCCTCTGTAGGACTTTGGAAGTTCTCTGTGAGGCCGTGAAGATGAGATTAGACCACATGAACCCGGCCTCCACCTGTTGCTACTCAGGTGCAGACTTTTAAAAAAAACATTTGCAAAATCAGCACTCAGACCTCTCTTGTGTTGGTGTGCGGTACATCATCACAACCTAAAGGTAAACAATGGTTTAACACAACCTGGGCTTCATTATCACTTGTGTTGCCAAACTCACAGCTGGGATTTTACAATAAGGCAACATTGCTAAACAATATCTCCAACGGGGCGACGATATGTAAGCAGTGAGACCATCAGATAAGTGTAAACCAGATTTAAGGCAGAAATAAGGCAAGAACATGAGGTCTGATCTGACTTTTGCTGCTGGTCTTCACTGTCCCTGAGTTGGTCTAAGTTTTGGTTTTGTTTTCAACCTTCGTAATTATCTGGCCACTTGTGATTTCTTTAAATTCTATTGAGCTTCATTACTTTTTTAAACAGCCCATCTGATGAATATGAAGCTTTTACCTTTTTAACATGTCCATATGGTGTTTTTTATATGCTAGAAGACACATCATGAGTGAAATAAGCTGTGAACATCAGGTATTTCTAGCTTGAAATGGAAGTGCCCTGATGTCAGTCTTAAAAATGTCATATGTGACAAACCCCGAGAACCAACCAGTCCTGTCAGCTTGCAGAGGGAAGCTTTTTATACCATTATCCCCTTAAGAATTGGCCCTTGGTTCCAACATGTAAGACTAAATATCACAACTTGCCATTGTTCATCATGGAGCAGTTTACAGTGATTGAGCAGAGTTGATGGTGAGCTGGTGTGCTCGAACTGCAAGGAGTAGAGGGATGGGTGTATGAAGAAAGAGGCGGGACTTCATAGATCCACACAAAGGCAAGAAAAGATTTATTTGCAATGAAAAAACCTCCAAACACATACGTTTGAGGCACAGAGATGAGTTTTAAAGGTTGAATCAATGACCAGAGAGGGACTGTAAGGGACGTAATAACAAACGGTACGGCAGAGAAAAGCTTGCTTGGTTTTCCTTAAGTGCACGAGTTGCACGCTGCCAATGGCGTTCTGGAAAGAATCTGGCATTGATGAATGCAGCGTCTGCAACAACTACACTGTGCGTTTTATTGCTTTTTCTCGTCCCATGTTGCTGTTCAGCCTCCCCACTCCTGTACGCTCTGTCACTCCTGGTCCCACACTGTGGAAAAGAAAAAGTGTCAGAACGTGACACATTTGCCACATAGTTTTCCTCCAGTTTTAACCGTCGGCTCCATCTCTCTCCCCCTGACCTGGAAGTAGTCCACGCTGTTAATGTTAGAAAGTGTTTCAGAGCAAACTCCAGACAAAATGTTCTCTTCTACTCAAACAACCATCACATTTCATGTCATCAGCTCAGCCTACAAATAATGCTGTGAATGTTCATCTCCCCTAAAGGGAAATCCTTTTGCCTCCTCCCCGCCTCCCTCTGCAGGGAGGTCACAGGTCGGCTACGCAACAGCAGCTCTGAATGTGGTGGAGCTTCGACGTTTCGCTGTAGGACATTTTCAGCAGGAGAGCTGCTTGCTGATCCGGGGCTTGAACCCAGGTTCTTTGCCTCGAGGATGGTATCTGTGACTGCTAAGCCACTTTACTACGCGGTGAAAATGTTCACTCTCGGGAAAATAGTGTTGTAGATAAAGAGAGCAGCAGTGTGCAGGAGTGTGGGAGTGTTTAAACTTGAAACTAATCATGCCCCGTGGTATTAAATTAACCTTTGCCTGATGAGTTCTCCATCTTTCAGTCCAGTCCTCTGGCCACCTCTGAGCCAATCACACTGCTATTCTAAATTCAACAATCACACCGCAGCAGGCAGACTCCCGCTGTGATGCACATTAATCTGTCCACTTGAAGCTCCCTCTGTCTGTCTTCTGCAGCTCCGGCCTGTCGAATGTGTCCACGTCTGTGTGCATAGTGTCCAACGCTGGCTCGTGGACCTCCATGACAGAGTGAAGACCTGTAATTACTGATGCTTGTCCACTTTGCAATATGAGAGAGAACTGTTGACTCTCTCACCTCATTATTGCTCCAGCGTCAAGAGAGCCGTGAATTTGGGTGAAGTGCAGAAGTTTCCGACTCTTCTCCCTTCACTCGACCACCAAGTGCTCTCCTCCTGAAACCCTACATCCTTCTTTGGGAGCTATAAATACATCTTGTGAATAATTCAAGTGATTTTAGATCAAATATGCCTGAAACAGAGACAACATCGTAACCATAAGCAGGATCATCAGTTTCACTCCAGCTGTTGGCACGAGAGCACGGCTTCGCTTTCACGTTTCTGCAAGTCAGCTATCCGGTTCACGGTTCGTTCATGTGCAATGAAACAGTGTTTTCGCTCGGGCCGGTGCATGCTTCGTATTTTCTCTTGAAGGCAGCGCTGGCCCATATGTTTAGTGATGCAAAGACGCTTCTTTACCTGCTTGAAATTCACGTCAGCTGTCCAGTCCAACTGCTGTTGGAGTCTGATTTAATGGGGTTTTTTAAAAACAAGAATTTACATCTACACCAGTAAAGGTAATTTGATGCTGATGATTCCTATCAAAGTTATCCAAAAGTACCAGAGTTGGCTTTACATGGACCCTTATAGTCACCTAATAGTAGTTTTAGAGGAGGTTTCAATATTAAGTACCAAAACTTCTTAAATGTAACATGATACACCCCGTTTTCAAAAGTCACCATGGTTCTTAATAACACGTCTGTGACTTGATGAAAATACCACAAGGATCAAGCAAACAGCACCCTCAGTCAGTCTAAACAGATCTGGGCTGAACAGCTGTTCCTCGGAGAAGCATGGCTGTCTGAGTAAATTACTAGTAAATCCATATATGAACCAGAATTGACCCTGAGCAAGACTAGATTCCCCAACAAGTCCAAGAATTAGGATACAACAGGATGTTTTTGAAAAGAAAAGAAGAAAAACATTGTTTGTTTTTCCCTTTTTTCCCCCATTATGAATTGCTAGTTTTTCCTGATGTTGAAATAATGCTTTAAGAAAAATCTGGAACTGTGTATATATAATAATTGGGAATTGGCTGAATTCATAATTCAAAGAAAACAAACAAACAAACAAAAACTCATAATTCCCAAAGGAGGCTTAGCAACAAAACCATATTTGGACCAGATCATCTTCAGATCTATAAGAACACGTGGTAAAAATATGAATATGATGGTGAACTACCCACATGGTTAAATCAGGGCAAAACTCCCACAGTACTAATGTTCATGGTTACTGCGTAAACACAGACCATAAATGAGAGGAAAACAATTCCGAGTGCTTTATCTGTTATACTTTCCTAATGAGCGACTGTAACAGAGGGTGTCTTTTTTTTATTAACAACTGAGTTTTTGGCCATATTTAGAGTCTTGTAAGAAGACAAACAAAGACAATACACCAGATCTGATTACATTTTTGGATTCTACAGGAAAAAGTTAGCCCAGGATGAACAGTTTCAAAGCGCCATATGCCGTACTGTATGAGTTATTAATGTAGGAAGACGGGCTGAGAGGCCGGTTTGCCAAAATGCATAAAATTAACTAAAATTTCAAAGGGCTGTAATTTTAAAACTATTAGATATAGAGGCCTAATATTTGGGATTTCTTTATAAGTTTGGTGTAGGAGCATCTGTGGGGGTTATTTTTCAGAGGAATCTAAGTAAAAAGGAAAATTCTCAGAAATTGGTTGGTTTCATATGAAATGACACTATGGTCTGTGATAGATAGGCTGGGATAGGCTCCAGTCCCCCCAGTGAGGATTAAGTGGTGTATAGATCATGGATGGATGGATAGATCACGGATGGATGTATGACCCTACAGTCAAGTGAAGTACTGTGGCAATAAAGGGCCAAACCACCATGACCACTTGCAAGTGAATGATGTTGATCATCTCATCATGAGCAAACAGTTTGTTCTTGTAGTGAGTGTGTTGAATGGAGGGAAGTGAGCAGGTGTAAAGATCAGACACCATGAAAATCCATGAATGGAGAAGAAACAAGAGAAATGGTTTGGTTGATGGTGTCGAATGAAGTTTAATGAGGACGTAAACACTGAGATGACCAGATCACCCAATCCAGATGTTATCAGCCTTTTAAATGGCTGTTATCGTACATCATTATCATACATGTGGACCTTTTTTTTTAATACCTCTCAGTAGTTGTTATTATCTATTCTGATGAGTGATAACAGGAATTAACCTTGATAATGTGGCGACTTTTTGTAGTCGTGCACATGAAATTTCAAAAGGAGTTCAAACCCTGGAAAGCTTTGTAACATGTAGTAAACACAGCCACAGGGTGTNTCTCCAAAATCTAAAGAGAGTTGAGTTAAAGGGGACGATGTAGCTGAAAGGAAGTGTGTCAGAGCAACAGCTTGGTTGGTTGATTGGGAGAAGATAAGACAAACTTCATCCATTACCCACCAGGGAAACTTTACATGTAACAGAAATGAGACACAAATGAGGAACGGAAGAAGCAAAACAAGAAAAGTACAATACAGCTAAAAATAAAGATACACTAAGTACTATGGACACTTTTGACATGTAGATGTCACAAAAGTGAGTTCCAAAGACGACCTCTGGATGTGACGCTGAGCACATCCACTCAGCTTCTTTGGTCGACCATGGCGAGGCCTGTTCTATTTTTTTTTGTTGCCTTTATTAGATAGGAAAGTCAAAGAAGAGACAGGAAAGTGGGGGAAGGTTTGCAGCAAAGGGCCATAAGCAGGATCTGAACCCATGGCCGCTGCATCGGAGACTACAGACCCTGTACATGGGTCACCAGCTCAACCAGGTGAGCTGTAGCAGCAGCCCGGTGAGGTCTGTCCTGAGTGGAACCTGTCCTGTTAAACCGCCGTATGGTCTTGGCCATCGTGCTGCTGCTCCGTTTCAGGGTGTTGGCAGTCTTCTTATAGCCTAGGCTAGATCCTCAGAGAGTTTTTTTTTTTTTTTTTTAAGTTATTTTTTTGTAACTATGTGCCTTTATGGGTAGTGTGTAGTGAGAGAGAGACAGGAAAGTAGGGGAGAAGAATGGGGAGAAGACATGTGGGAAAGGGTCATGAGCAGGATTCGAACTCATGACCTCCACATTGGGACTGTAGCCCTGCACATGGGACGCCAGCCCAACCAGGTGAGCTATAGCGGCGCCCAATCCTCAGAGAGGTCTTTGCCATGAGGTACCATGTTAAACTTCCAGTGATCGGTATGAGAGAGTGTGAGAGCGATAACAGCAAATTTAACACACCTGCTCCCCATTCACACCTGAGACCTTGTTACACGAATGGGTCACATGAAATGGGAGGGAAAATGGCTGATTGGCCCCAATTTGAACATTTTCACGTAGGGGTGTTCTCACTTTTGTTGCCAGCAGTTTAGACATTAATGGCTGTGAGGTGTTTTGAGGGGACAGTAAATTTACACAGTTATACCAGCTGTACGCTGACTACTTTACATTTCTTCAGTGTTGTCCCACAAAAAGATAGAATCAAATATTTGCAGACATGTACTCACTTTTGTGACATACTGTATGTACTATAATGGTAGGATAATGGTGACTGCTTTCCTGTCTCCAGTGGACAAATGCTGGGGAATAACTGGGAAATCTGGCCACTAAAAAAAGACTATTTTGCTTTTTTGTGTCTTTTAAAAGTAAATAGCTCCAAAGCCACAAACAGAGTTCATGTGTCGGGCTGAGCTCATTTGATTAATCTGGTTTCAAAATGTTTTCTCACTCTGCAAAGCAAGGATGATGGGACTTTAGAAGAGCTGAAAATCTAAAATCAGAGATCAGAAGAAGTACAGACGGGCGTCTCTGGTGCACAAACAGAAGTACAAGCATCTTAAAAACATGAAATGCGTTGGTGGTCTTCTCTGTAAATACATTCGCCTCTGTAGGACTTTGGAAGTTCTCTGTGAGGCCGTGAAGATGAGATTAGACCACATGAACCCGGCCTCCACCTGTTGCTACTCAGGTGCAGACTTTTAAAAAAAACATTTGCAAAATCAGCACTCAGACCTCTCTTGTGTTGGTGTGCGGTACATCATCACAACCTAAAGGTAAACAATGGTTTAACACAACCTGGGCTTCATTATCACTTGTGTTGCCAAACTCACAGCTGGGATTTTACAATAAGGCAACATTGCTAAACAATATCTCCAACGGGGCGACGATATGTAAGCAGTGAGACCATCAGATAAGTGTAAACCAGATTTAAGGCAGAAATAAGGCAAGAACATGAGGTCTGATCTGACTTTTGCTGCTGGTCTTCACTGTCCCTGAGTTGGTCTAAGTTTTGGTTTTGTTTTCAACCTTCGTAATTATCTGGCCACTTGTGATTTCTTTAAATTCTATTGAGCTTCATTACTTTTTTAAACAGCCCATCTGATGAATATGAAGCTTTTACCTTTTTAACATGTCCATATGGTGTTTTTTATATGCTAGAAGACACATCATGAGTGAAATAAGCTGTGAACATCAGGTATTTCTAGCTTGAAATGGAAGTGCCCTGATGTCAGTCTTAAAAATGTCATATGTGACAAACCCCGAGAACCAACCAGTCCTGTCAGCTTGCAGAGGGAAGCTTTTTATACCATTATCCCCTTAAGAATTGGCCCTTGGTTCCAACATGTAAGACTAAATATCACAACTTGCCATTGTTCATCATGGAGCAGTTTACAGTGATTGAGCAGAGTTGATGGTGAGCTGGTGTGCTCGAACTGCAAGGAGTAGAGGGATGGGTGTATGAAGAAAGAGGCGGGACTTCATAGATCCACACAAAGGCAAGAAAAGATTTATTTGCAATGAAAAAACCTCCAAACACATACGTTTGAGGCACAGAGATGAGTTTTAAAGGTTGAATCAATGACCAGAGAGGGACTGTAAGGGACGTAATAACAAACGGTACGGCAGAGAAAAGCTTGCTTGGTTTTCCTTAAGTGCACGAGTTGCACGCTGCCAATGGCGTTCTGGAAAGAATCTGGCATTGATGAATGCAGCGTCTGCAACAACTACACTGTGCGTTTTATTGCTTTTTCTCGTCCCATGTTGCTGTTCAGCCTCCCCACTCCTGTACGCTCTGTCACTCCTGGTCCCACACTGTGGAAAAGAAAAAGTGTCAGAACGTGACACATTTGCCACATAGTTTTCCTCCAGTTTTAACCGTCGGCTCCATCTCTCTCCCCCTGACCTGGAAGTAGTCCACGCTGTTAATGTTAGAAAGTGTTTCAGAGCAAACTCCAGACAAAATGTTCTCTTCTACTCAAACAACCATCACATTTCATGTCATCAGCTCAGCCTACAAATAATGCTGTGAATGTTCATCTCCCCTAAAGGGAAATCCTTTTGCCTCCTCCCCGCCTCCCTCTGCAGGGAGGTCACAGGTCGGCTACGCAACAGCAGCTCTGAATGTGGTGGAGCTTCGACGTTTCGCTGTAGGACATTTTCAGCAGGAGAGCTGCTTGCTGATCCGGGGCTTGAACCCAGGTTCTTTGCCTCGAGGATGGTATCTGTGACTGCTAAGCCACTTTACTACGCGGTGAAAATGTTCACTCTCGGGAAAATAGTGTTGTAGATAAAGAGAGCAGCAGTGTGCAGGAGTGTGGGAGTGTTTAAACTTGAAACTAATCATGCCCCGTGGTATTAAATTAACCTTTGCCTGATGAGTTCTCCATCTTTCAGTCCAGTCCTCTGGCCACCTCTGAGCCAATCACACTGCTATTCTAAATTCAACAATCACACCGCAGCAGGCAGACTCCCGCTGTGATGCACATTAATCTGTCCACTTGAAGCTCCCTCTGTCTGTCTTCTGCAGCTCCGGCCTGTCGAATGTGTCCACGTCTGTGTGCATAGTGTCCAACGCTGGCTCGTGGACCTCCATGACAGAGTGAAGACCTGTAATTACTGATGCTTGTCCACTTTGCAATATGAGAGAGAACTGTTGACTCTCTCACCTCATTATTGCTCCAGCGTCAAGAGAGCCGTGAATTTGGGTGAAGTGCAGAAGTTTCCGACTCTTCTCCCTTCACTCGACCACCAAGTGCTCTCCTCCTGAAACCCTACATCCTTCTTTGGGAGCTATAAATACATCTTGTGAATAATTCAAGTGATTTTAGATCAAATATGCCTGAAACAGAGACAACATCGTAACCATAAGCAGGATCATCAGTTTCACTCCAGCTGTTGGCACGAGAGCACGGCTTCGCTTTCACGTTTCTGCAAGTCAGCTATCCGGTTCACGGTTCGTTCATGTGCAATGAAACAGTGTTTTCGCTCGGGCCGGTGCATGCTTCGTATTTTCTCTTGAAGGCAGCGCTGGCCCATATGTTTAGTGATGCAAAGACGCTTCTTTACCTGCTTGAAATTCACGTCAGCTGTCCAGTCCAACTGCTGTTGGAGTCTGATTTAATGGGGTTTTTTAAAAACAAGAATTTACATCTACACCAGTAAAGGTAATTTGATGCTGATGATTCCTATCAAAGTTATCCAAAAGTACCAGAGTTGGCTTTACATGGACCCTTATAGTCACCTAATAGTAGTTTTAGAGGAGGTTTCAATATTAAGTACCAAAACTTCTTAAATGTAACATGATACACCCCGTTTTCAAAAGTCACCATGGTTCTTAATAACACGTCTGTGACTTGATGAAAATACCACAAGGATCAAGCAAACAGCACCCTCAGTCAGTCTAAACAGATCTGGGCTGAACAGCTGTTCCTCGGAGAAGCATGGCTGTCTGAGTAAATTACTAGTAAATCCATATATGAACCAGAATTGACCCTGAGCAAGACTAGACTCCCCAACAAGTCCAAGAATTAGGATACAACAGGATGTTTTTGAAAAGAAAAGAAGAAAAACATTGTTTGTTTTTCCCTTTTTTCCCCCATTATGAATTGCTAGTTTTTCCTGATGTTGAAATAATGCTTTAAGAAAAATCTGGAACTGTGTATATATAATAATTGGGAATTGGCTGAATTCATAATTCAAAGAAAACAAACAAACAAACAAAAACTCATAATTCCCAAAGGAGGCTTAGCAACAAAACCATATTTGGACCAGATCATCTTCAGATCTATAAGAACACATGGTAGAAAAATGAATATGATGGTGACCTACCCACATGGTTAAATCAGGGCAAAACTCCCACAGTACTAATGTTCATGGTTACTGCGTAAACACAGACCATAAATGAGAGGAAAACAATTCCGAGTGCTTTATCTGTTATACTTTCCTAATGAGCGACTGTAACAGAGGGTGTCTTTTTTTTATTAACAACTGAGTTTTTGGCCATATTTAGAGTCTTGTAAGAAGACAAATAAAGACAACACACCAGATCTGATTACATTTTTGGATTCTACAGGAAAAAGTTAGCCCAGGATGAACAGTTTCAAAGCGCCATATGCCGTACTGTATGAGTTATTAATGTAGGAAGACGGGCTGAGAGGCCGGTTTGCCAAAATGCATAAAATTAACTAAAATTTCAAAGGGCTGTAATTTTAAAACTATTAGATATAGAGGCCTAATATTTGGGATTTCTTTATAAGTTTGGTGTAGGAGCATCTGTGGGGGTTATTTTTCAGAGGAATCTAAGTAAAAAGGAAAATTCTCAGAAATTGGTTGGTTTCATATGAAATGACACTATGGTCTGTGATAGATAGGCTGGGATAGGCTCCAGTCCCCCCAGTGAGGATTAAGTGGTGTATAGATCATGGATGGATGGATAGATCACGGATGGATGTATGACCCTACAGTCAAGTGAAGTACTGTGGCAATAAAGGGCCAAACCACCATGACCACTTGCAAGTGAATGATGTTGATCATCTCATCATGAGCAAACAGTTTATTCTTGTAGTCAGTGTGTTGAATGGAGGGAAGTGAGCAGGTGTAAAGATCCGACACCATGAAAATCCATGAATGGAGAAGAAACAAGAGAAATGGTTTGGTTGATGGTGTCGAATGAAGTTTAATGAGGACGTAAACACTGAGATGACCAGATCACCCAATCCAGATGTTATCAGCCTTTTAAATGGCTGTTATCGTACATCATTATCATACATGTGGACCTTTTTTTTTAATACCTCTCAGTAGTTGTTATTATCTATTCTGATGAGTGATAACAGGAATTAACCTTGATAATGTGGCGACTTTTTGTAGTCGTGCACATGAAATTTCAAAAGGAGTTCAAACCCTGGAAAGCTTTGTAACATGTAGTAAACACAGCCACAGGGTGTATTTTAATCCAAACCATGCTCCTTTTCTAATCTAACCAATTAGTTTTTAGTTAATCAAACAAAGACTGAAAACACAATTTAATAGCAAGCAAAAGCAAAAGTCAAAATGACAATTATGTCAGAAAATAGTTCTGTGAGAATGATGGAAAACAGGATTTCAACTCAAGTCCTCCCCACTGTCCAACCTGAAAATGTGGACATTGCTCCTCTCTGTAGGTGCAAAATTGCAGCTTCACTGCCATAAAATGGGATGATAACATGCTGAGCACAGCACAGGGTGGAAGAAATCTCTACTGTCCCAAATGTATGGATGTGATGAGCCAATGGGCGGAAAATGTCCAAAACAGGTGACAAGGTTGTAAAAAACTGAGGAGGTCTTTGATGACTGTGAAGAATTACTGCTTTAAGTGTGACTTTTATTTTGAGATGTGACTTCTAAAGGATTCACTTTTCAATCACATTACATGGACTTGATATATGGAGATCTCACCCTGGTGGTGCTCAGGTGTAGTTTAGTGGTCCAGAAGCAGCATGTTTAATAGAAGACATCAAGAGAGCATTGGAGTTGTGAGTAGTTGAGAGATGGAGGGAGGCTAGAGGAGAAGGAAAGGAGGTCTGGGGGAGGGAGGGAGGCTGGGAATGGAGAGTTATTGGAGGTGAGAAAAAAGGGTGAGGAGGAGATGCCTTTTAAATAGAGGATTTTAGCGAGTCGCTGCATCTGACAGAGACCTCTGATGCTCTGTGCTGGTAGACATCAGAGTGATGCAAACACTGAAACGAGGAGGACACATCCAGAGATCACACCAGCCATTCTGGTGTATTTCTTCAGGAACGTTTGACATTTTTCATCTCATAACTCTTTCTGTTAAATCATCCTTCATAACCGAAAATCCTGTATTCAGATTTCACTGCCTTCCTGCTCGTCTGATGCTAAAAGGGAAACATAAATATTGAGAGGGTTACGAGTTGAATTCCCACAGGGATCAGCCATGCTAAAAGTGTGTGTGTCAAACTTGTTTGCATGAAAGCGCTTAGATAACAGATACAGTCCTTTTTTTCATGGCGAATTACCAACAGAGTGGCATGAAAACACTCCGCAAAGGTCGCACTGGTGTAGTTCAGCTCCTGCGTGTTTTACAGTCTGACCAGTCCAGATTACTGCAGGTCAAACCAGCATGTACCACACCGAGGAAGGATAACACAATTCTGAGGCCTGCCCGGCTGGTTTTCTGACACAAGTGCTGATTCTGCACGGGATGTGCTCATTATTTCCAAAATCCCGCTGTCTACTGGTTTGGTTCGGCCAATTACTAGACATTCAAACCAACCAACCCCGTAACACAGCCAACCTAAGCCAGGCTAAAGATCAGGGCCATGTCTGACTCTCATTTTTTGTCTCCTTTTAGGTAATCCGTTGTTGCTTCGCCATATTCGCTGATTTATTCCATTTTATTCTTTAACACTGTTGTTCTATATTTACTGCGCACATCCAGTAGGTTTGATTCTTTAACTTTTTACTGCTCCTGATGATGTTGTTCTTAAATTCAATTCTGTAAAAGAGCTGATATCACATCACCTGCTGCAAAATACTCATTAAGGTGGCAATAGGCAAGTTTTGCATTAACTTACCGCAATGAAGCAAATGGTGATGGCACAATGTAATGGATGCACAATAATGAGACAGTACGGCTCAACTTAAGGCACAAAGAACAACTGGAAGAAGTGTGGAAACTCTGCTTGGCAAAAATAAGCAAAGATGGAGAGAAACCAAAAGTCAAAGTCGTCTGTTGCCACTTTTCATGTTTGTCTGCTTGTGTTTGGTTTGATACGCCATTTTTTGCTGCAGTTCCAGCATCACATCCATGTTCTGCTCAATACGGTGAAATCAAATTTCCCACTTTAATCCAGAAATAAAATGCTCTATTCAAACCACACTGGTGTCGTCACCCATGTGACACTCCCGAAGCCTGCCCAGGTTTGTCCCCGCTCACGTTTCTCCCTTTCACCCTTTCTCCGTCTAAGACAATTTGTTCTGAGGTCCGAGCAGTGATCGCTCAAGTATTAAAAAGGCTGACAGTGAGTTCACTTCACAAGACACTGGCTGTGAAATAATCTTCTCCTCTGAACCCCTTGGATGGGTTTTAATAGAAGGGGATCGAGACACATGAAATGGTCGCAGCATCATTGCAGCTTTGCCGAACTTTGAGTCAAAACTTATGAAGTGTCAGACTCCACACGGGGAAGTGATGTGTGCTGGCCAATATTGAGTACAGGAAGAGTTTAGAGGGGTTTTTTGTTATTGACAGTTTAGACTTTAAATTTGGTGAGTTGTCATCTTTGCTAGTAAAAAAAAAAAAAAAAGCTAAAACACTGTTACTTGCTTACATCCAAAAACAAGAACTGATTAAGTCAAAATGTTATCAGGAATTTCAAATCTGCCCCAGTTGAGACCTTATAATGTGCTGTGCTAGAATGGAAAGCTCGACATATTAGGCAACATTCAACACCTGCCAATGCTTAAAATAATAAACACTGTTGTGATACCAAACTTGGCAACTCCACTGTGGTGAGACGTCAGTTATCTGACCGGATCTCTGCACCGAGCTGTTGTTCACCAGCAGATAGTGGTGGAAAGTAACTAAATACATTTACTCGAGCTTAAGTGAGCCTCCAAGTGGTTGCTTTTCAATGTACCCCGGGTTTTAACTGATTTGGCAAAAACTGCACTTTTCTACTATGGTTTTGTAATAATCTGCAGACAGATCTTTGATTAGAAACAAAATAAATTCAAGGGCATCATAAAGAATGTGGTGGCGGAGATGTGATTGTTTTTCTTGAGAGGTCCACTATGATTTAATAGTTATTCTTGTTGTTTTATTTGTGTTTGTTGCATCTTAACATGTTGTGACTGGCTGCTATCTTGGCCAGGTCTCTCTTGTAAAAGTGATTTTGAATCTCAATGTGACTTCCTGGGTAAATAAAGGGTAAATAAAGGTACAAATTTGAGGCACATGTAAGGAAATACTGTACTTTTCATTCTAGTAGATGTATCTGGCAGCTTTACTCACTTTACAAATGAAGTTTTTTGACCAGTGATGACATTGCAAGCTTTATAAATACATTGTTAAAGGTCAAACTAATGGTTTCTGTCCTTTTAAGCTTCTGACATCTTACAAAAAGCAGTGTGGTGTCACGTTTCGGATGTCAGCGAGTTATTAACAGCTCCACCAAACAGTGTTTTTCCCTTTTGAACATGGTTTCATTTTGACAAATATTCAAATGATCCCATGTCCTGCCAAAAATTAAATAACAGAGGAAACTGAAATCAGATTTGTGCATCAGAATGTTGCTTTTTCTTTCAGTCCTCAGCTTCTGTTCCTGTATATAAAAATGAATGTAAAGTAGTTAAAACCTGCAGAAGCTACAACAATGACATGTTGCTGTCACTCTGATGCTTCACAATTTATAATATAATCATGCCAGATATAATAATATAGCAGCCACAGGGACTAAACCAGGACTGTAAGATTCAAGAGTTTTTATTTGCCACGTGCTCATACAGTATGTGCAGTGAAATGCAATAACAATAAGACATTATAAAGAGCATTCTTTTAAAAAAAACTATAGAAAAACAGGAAAAAGTCACATAAATAATAAGGATGTACCCCTCATCCATGTTGCTGCTAATACAAATGCTTTTACTTAAATAAAAGCACCAATACATCAGTTCACTCCTGCATGAAAACTCCTCCTTAAGTCTGAATCACACTAATAACTGTTTGTACATTTTGATTGGTTTTCCTACTTTTAAGAATCCACTCATGAAATCATTTGATTTGTTAAAGAATAAAATCAAAAAAGCACAACAAACATGAATGAAATCAATATAACAAACATCCATGACATGAAATCACATTACTGCGCCTAACTGTTATCGCCACGGAACGATAAAAATCTCCCAACCTGGAGTTCAAACGATCCATCTGTGTCGACTGCTCTGAATGTGCAATCTCAGCACACCCGGCCTGATCCCAGATATCAGCGGCTGTGGCTGAGTCTGACCTTAAATCGGGCTTTGAGGTGCACATGGTGACCCAGACATCCGTTCAGCCTCCTCTTCCTGCTCCCCACAGGCTTTTAGAGGAGTGTGACCTCACCATGAGGAGAGAGGCTTTTTCCAGCTGTCGCCAATGTTTTCTACACATGCCTCCTCGATCCCTCTGCCCTCCTTTTTTTTTTTTTTTTGCCCTATATAACTTCACAGTGCCTCCTCTCCTTCCTCTAATGGAGCAGCCTGGGTGACATGGAGCTCCTCTTGTCTCTAAGATTTACACGTGTTTACTTCACTTCCTGATGCGATCTGGGAAAGAGGGAAACCCAAGCTTGTGTTGTCGTCGTCTTCATTAAGTGTTTAAGAGGAAAATATGTTTGTGACTGTTTTCTGTGTCTCTTGTTGTGTCCAGGATCTTGAGGGAGCATTTAGGGGAGAAGGAGGTGCAGCTTTCTCTGACGTTTGACGCTGTGGACGAGGCAGACCTGGCCAACTACACCTGCTACGTGGAGAACCACATAGGAAGGCGTAGCGGGAGTGCTATACTGCAAAAGAAAGGTACTGTTTCGCTTTCCTTTTCTGTTTAATTATTTAAAAAATAGGAGGGGGAGGGAAAAAAAAACAACCTTAAATGTAGCAATAAAAAACTGCTATGTCATTATCATCTCATTATTGTTGCCTTTCTTCAAACAATAAATCTGTGGGAGCGACAGCTAAAATGACAAATTATCAGAAGCAGTTTGTGGATAAATTGCTCATTAAAGCAACCAGCAGCATATGGTTCACATTTGTTATTTTGTCTGCATCACTCCACTTGTCTGTACGACTGGAAACCATCATCAACATCATCATAACCCAAAATGTAATTACCAAGCCCCTTAAGCAAAAAAAAAAAAAAAAAACAGCAGATTGTGTATAAAAGATGGATGAAGCTGCCAGGTCTGTAAAGTGAAGCCAACAAAGGAACGCCTTGAACCTGCGTTCTGTCTGACAGCCAGCAGGGGGCGACTCCTCTGGCTGCAACATGAAGTCAGATTATATAGAAAGTCTGTGAGAAAGTGGCACAACTTCTTCACTGATTTGTTACCTCAGTTAACATTTTCCTAATAGGTTTATGGTTTCAGTCACTAGTTTAAACACTTTATGAACACAGCAAGGTGATGATTTTATAAGTTATGGTCTCATTTAGCATGAAATAGACAATAAAGCAGGGTGTGTTTTAGGCCCTTTTCTTGCTTGTTACATCCAGTTTCACAAGATGGCAACAGTCAAATTCCAGACTTAAGGCATTAAAACAGCAATCTACAAAAGAGTGAGTGACATTATGGTTGCTACGTACATCTTTTATAGACAGTCTATGGCAAAAACACAGTTTATGTTTTACAAGGGAGGAAATAAATGGGGCCCAAGATGGAGCCTCAAATCTGCGTGATGTTGTGATAGAAGCTGAACATTCACACTGAGGATGAGGTAATTTTTGGGAAGATCAAGCTATTTTGGTAACACTATGCATCTCCTTACATCCATGTCAACTTGGGAATAAAAACATCTGACAAACTTAAAATTGAGAACCAACCTACTGTACTTTTTTGAACAAATATTCCACTATTAGGATTGTAAATCGTACACTTACTCAGTGGCTCATATTTAGAGGTTGTTGTAGGCATGTTAGGCTGATTAACAGCAAAGACAATTACAGTGCTTGTTGTGTATTTCAGTCATACGTACATGTGTTTAGGTAAACTGCCGCTACAACTCCTGAATTTCTGACACCCAGTTTTATTATATTTTGGAGAAAAGTTGCGAAACCCGACAGCTGGGGCCTGTCAGTGAGCCAGGATGTTAAAGAGCGACCCATGCCAGTAAAAACTGTGGATTTTTTTGACAGTCCACCAGCCCATGAAGTGTTGGCCAATGGCTGCTCCACTGTGGCCAAGTGTCTTTTTGACAGACTGATGGCAGCATTAAAGTGGGCTCCTATAGCTTCTGTCAACACTTACCGAGGATGGGGCTGTGTCGACCTGAGGCTGGGCTGTTAGAGTCGCTGGTGAGCTTTCCAACCAGTACGTCTGTTTTCAGCTGTGACTATAGTTTAACAAAAAAAAACACCGTCCTCGATGCTCAGGCCTGGCAGATCTACAGGCTTGAAACACACTGGCAGAAATCTGGTTATGTTTTCGGTTCATCCGGTTTTTCTCTCTTGACTGAGATCAACAGTGAACTTCGTCCATTTCTTGCAGACTCAGAGAAGGTGGTTCTTGCTTTTAGACTTTTTCCAGTAAAGCAGGAATACCATCCATCCATCCATTATCTATGCACCGCCTAATCCTCACTAGGGTCGCGGGGGGCTGGAACCTATTCCAGCTGACTTAGAGTGAAGGCAGGGGACACCCTGGACAGGTCACCAGTCTATCACAGGGCTACACTTAGAGACAGACAACCAAGCACACTCACATTCACACCTACGGACAATTTAGAATCACCAATTAACCTCAACATGTTTTTGGACTGTGTGGGAGGAAGCCGGAGAACCCAGAGAGAACCCACGCTGCACGGAGAGAACATGCAAACTCCACACAGAAAGATCCCGGTGCCCCCACGTGAACTGGTGACCTTCTAGCTGCGAGGCAACAGTGCTAACCACTGCACCACCTTGCAGCCCCAGAAATACAATCATGTCAAAGTATTCCAACACACAATGGAATCACCAACTAATCAACAATAACATTCAGTAGAAACTTTGGTCATTCATTTTCGTCACCAACGTTTTCATTATTCATCGCACTCTGACTTGTTTGCTTTAAAAAGTCCAACATCAGCGTAGAATCACTAATGCTGGTGCATGTTATATAGTTAGAGGCACATTGTGATCAGTTCAGATGAGCAAAAACATAAAAAAGCAGAATGACATGGCACACAAGACCCTCTTCAATGTTCAAAAACACCGACCTACCAATGCATTGCATCTCTACTCATCCTCTAGGATCATTTTTACATTCCTTCCTATGAGATACAACATGCTAGTAAACTTTCAAGGTGCTAATAGATGGATTTTTGAACCCCTCTTCACCCTAAACTAAATGAATTCCCTCCAAACTCTCGCTCAAAATAATTAGAGTAATGACATGACATTGATCTTCTTATCTAAGTCTCAGCGAGAAAGCCGACAAGTGAATTTCCCAAAGTGTCAGAGTATTCTATTAACTAAACCAAACATTAGAGGAATGCTCAGTTTGACTGACACGCCTATATCCTACTGTCAAGAAGATATGCGCTAATAAACAATAAGTCACGTTCTGGATTCAGAGCTTCCACAGCGTCTACTCCCAAAAGCAGTTTTTCTCTTTTTTTTTCCTCCCCCCCACTCTTTCTTGCTAAATATAAAACCATGTCTGCTCGAGTTACCTGGGACATATCCTATCTCTCTTTATGATTCTGTTAACAAGAAATACCCCTCCAGCTCGGGAACCGATGCCACTTTTATGGCCCAGTAAATATTTGTGGATGCGAACAGCTCCCAAGATAATTAAGACTTTAAACGAGCTTAATTTTTGAGTAGCTGCGTCTGAACAGCTGAACGAGATAAAGCGGTGGCACTTTTATTATCTCAGAAGGAACAAGTCATAGTGTTGGACTCTGTTTGACTGACAAGCAGGTTCCAGAAAGTGAAATAAAAATAAAAAAAATCAAGAAAGAGAGAGACAGAGAACACCACAGCAAAGAGCTTCACAGATGGAGACCAACTAAAAAAAAACAAAAAAACAAGATAGTTACAGCTTTAAATATTCAGCTGAAAAATGCACGAGGGCACAACTCCTTTTGTAAAACATTTGCAGCAGTACTGCGGTATCTTGCTTTCCATCTGATGAGCAGAGAGAAAGGGCCCGTTTGAGTCAGAGGCCGAGACCCGGAGATAGAGGAAGAAACCTGGAGAGACGACGAGGAACAGAGAACAGTGCAGCAGCGCCGGAGGAGGAGATGAATCGTCTCCGTTACCTCGAATCTCGTTGGGAGAGAGGGGCGCGCGAAAGGCCACTATATGAAATAAATAAAAATTATTCTTTTTAAAAATAGGGACAGGAGGGAATTGGTGGAGGGAGAAAAAAAAAAAAACAAAAGATAAACAGGCAGAGGAACGGCGGGAGGCGGAACGAGTCAAGAAAACAGAGAACAAGGGAGAAGTAATAGATGCCGACAGAGATAAAGACGGGGAAGGTGAGGGGAGACGAAGAGGAGGGAGAACGGGGAGGACTAAAAACAGGTCTTTCTCTCTCCCCCTGTCTGACTGCTGCTGAATGCCTTGGGTGTCGAATCTATCTTACTATACTTAACTAGCACCCCGGGGACCCTCGCAAACAGACTCACACACCTCCAGAGGGGGTCAGGACGAGGGTTGTAGGGTCCTCATTACTTAACAGCTTAATTACCGACAGGAAGCTGCACACGTTTGAGGAAAAGATGTCAAATAAGACAAGAAGCAGCTTTGGAGAGTATTCTGTGTTGGATCAGGCTGGACAAATATGCACAGAAACACACACACAGTTTCCTCGTGGGAGGCTTTAAGGTGTAAAAGGATCGTTTAAAATCACTGTCATGGTACGAATACAAATGCACACGTATGGAAACGCAGAGATGCACAGACGCAGGTATCGGTTCAAAGTGTTCTAGTCAGCGCCGCCTGCAGAAGCAATTCTATGTAGCTGCACGACTACTTTTAAATGAGATCACCTAGAAAGTCTGGCAGAAAACTCCTTCATCAGTCATACCCACGACAAATTTAGGTTTATGGTGATTTTTAATGTGACCAAAGGGTTTCTTCAAACTGGAAATGACACAAACATGTGACAAAAGTTATTGATAAATCCTATTTCTGCTAAAAGTGGTATGTCCAAAATTATTTCTAACCATTCTTAGCAATCAACACATCAACCACCACATCACAGTTCTAACAATCCCTAACCAGCTTTCTGCATGTCTCCACTCGTGTTTTCTTCCTCTTTTGCAATGATCTCCAAGTCTTCGAGGGTTGAAGTCTTCCTCTTCATCACACCGGTCATCAATTCCCTCCATAGATTTCTGTTAATTGGATACAGATCTGGACTCTGGCTGAGCCGCTTCAACACGTTCACATTGTTTTCTGTTAACTATTTCTTCACCACTAAGACTGCCTGTTTCAGGTCATTGTCTCATTAGAAGGTCAAAGTTTTCCTGCAGACATATTTTCCTCCAGAATCTTTCATATCGTCCTCTTTTTATCATGATGTAGTTTAGTTTGATCAAATGGTCCATTGACTGATAAACACCCTAAAAGCATCTCCTTCCCAGGTTTGGGGTTGATTGATTCTCTTTTCTTTCCACAAACCTAAAACACGTCGCTGTGTCCAAACAATTCAATTTTTATCTCATCTGAGCAAAAGCTTTCGTCTTTGTCCAGACTAGGTGAGCTTTTGTGTTGCTACCTTGGAGAAGTAAAGTCCTCCTTGGTCACCATGGAGACCAGCCTTGTTCAGCATCTGTTGGTGTTTCTATTTGAGACGTTGCCACCAGAATTGTTGACAGTCATCAGAATGGTCTTGGTGTGGATCCTTAGATTCTTCTTGATCTCTCACACTACCATTTTTGCCAGTACAGGGATCAGTTTTGTCTTTCTAACACACTCTTTGAGTATTTTTACAGTGTGGAACTTTTAGTACTTGCTGATTCTGCTTTCCACCAGGGTCACTGGTACTTGAAAAGATTTTCCTGTCTTGTGAGCATCCAAAATGCACAACTCTCTGTTAGTGATGGACCCAGTAGCTTGTTTCCTTGGCTGATTGGTTTTATCCATGACTTGTACCTGACCAGTAACTGACTAAAGAAATACTGCATCAGCTGTTCTCAGACTATACGAGGTGTGTCAGAAAAGTCCTAGGACTGGTGTCACAAAAGATAGATTTCAAATCCAAACTACAAGCTACAAGTTCTCCTCTTTAAAGTAATGCTCCTGGAGTCTAACACACTTTCCCAGCCTTCTCTTCACGCCGCCATGCACTCCTGGAAGGATTCTTCCAGGATCCTCCTCAGCTCCATCATCACAGCCATCTTAATGTCGTCCACGTCTTCAAAGCGGGTCTCCTTGATGACCCCCATGAGCTTGGGGAAGAGGAAACAATCCACGGAGCCAGGTGGGGTGAGTAGGGAGGTTGCTCCAGCACGGAGATGTTCTTCTCAGCCAGGAACTGTGGGATGCTCAGGGCGTTGTGAGCAGGTGTGTTGTCATGGTGAAGCAGCCACGACTTGTTCACAACTCTGAGCGAAGCAAAAGGATCTCTTTGTAGACGTGCTGGTTGATCGTCTGAAGGGGAAAACTCGTCGTTTGTAGTTTGGGTTTGAAGTATATCTTTTGTGACACCAGTCCTGGAACTTCTGTGACACATCTTATTGTGTAGTGGAACATGGCAGAAGTTATCAGGACCATTTGGAGTGGTTTAGAAGATGAATTTAGTCAAAGATTTACAACAATATCAAGTAGTATGACTCATTTTAGACATGTCATCTTCAGTAAAAATGCCAAAGAAAGAAAAAAAGTTCTTGTCCTCTTGTCATTTGTCACTACTTTAGAAACCTATTGGTTAAAAAAGAAAAAAACTAATCATGATAGATCAAAACTCTGGCATGGCTGTGAATAATTTTGCACATTACTGCGTGTGTCCAGCTCCCAACACACAATACAGCACAGTGTCAGTTCACAGCCTTTCTGTTCGGTCCATATCTCAGCTGTCCCACAGCTCAGAACGCTTTCTTCTACTGCTCTGCTTCTCTTTATCTATATCTCCTCCTCTGTAATCATTTTAGATTGAAAGGAAATGAGAGCGAGATAATAGCTTTAACCTGGATTTAGCTCATTATAGGCGTCAAGAAAGGAGGCTTTATTCACTAAATCTCACCACCTGCATGGCAGCGCCGGTATTTTGAACCTTTTAACAGTTTAAAGAACATAATCATGAAATGACTTATATGCATTTTTGCACAAACCCATTGTTCACCGCTGGTGGACGAGAAGCAGCGCGGACTCTAATTTCATTATTTGACCTGTCAGCTGGGAAAGTTATTACCTAATAAGCAAGTTATTTGATTTGATTTTGTGTTTTTTTTCTACATAAAATGACACCAAAGCTTTAAAACAAGGAAGCGTAGGGATATCGTGTTATGGTCAAAGAGAAACAGCACAAATGCAGGACACGGGGCTCTGGAGATCGGTAGGTAGAATGAGAAACTTTAATAAAACTTACAGGAAGAAAACAGAAACAAAAGGTGCAGCAGAGTTCAAGCAGGATCAGCCCAATGAAAAGTCCAACCGAGGTGGATCCGAAAGAGGCGACGAATAAAAGAGGCAGGAAAGCCGACTGGAAAGTGGAGGACAAATTCAGATAAAGAGACGGAGTGACAACGGCAGAGGGACGAACACAAGGCTGAATACACCGGGGAGGCAGAGTAATTTAGAACAGGTGGAAACAATCACAGAGTCTCAGAGGCAGGAGCGAGACGACGATGACAGGAAGTAAAGTCAATCACTGCACACGAGGAAGGACTAATTCAAAATAAATCAGGAAATAACCCAAAATTTAGATGTTCGTCGGTAGAATCCATAGACCGTATAAAAGATGGACGTAGCTACCGTGACGTCACCCGTTGGTTTCTGCACTGAGAAAATGAAGCCAGGGTTTTGCTACTTCCTGGTTGACATCTTGGATTTTTGGAGCCAGTGACGCAAGAATTGTCGGAGGGGGGCGGTGCCATAGGAGCAGCGATTGGTCAGACGGATTGAGAGGCGGGCCCTCTCTGCCCGCCCACATTTACCGCCTTCTGCTCGCTTCGTCTGTATGGTTGCTGCCGACTGTCAATCAAGCCAGCCACGCCCCTTGCCCCGCAAAATGTTGATGCTTTTTAAAAATTCAGTCTTGATTTATTTTCAGATTGGCCACCTGATCTCTGGACTTGACCATGAAAACTAATTTTTAAAAAATCCTGAGCTGCAGGAATGCAGTATTTCATGATCTGTGATCACTTCATTTCCAATTCAAGTCTATGGGAGCCAGGGCTTTTTGGAGCCAGCAGCTTGTGGACGTAGTGATATTGCAGGTTTTTGACACTTCTGTGTTGGCTTCATTTTTCAGGGCCGGTTGCTACGTCCATCTTTTATAAGGTCTATGGTAGAATCTCAGATGCCGGCATGACAGATAACATCCGTATTTTTAACTCTAATTGCGTAGAAGGTCATTACGTCAAACACGTCAAGCCACTCAAAAATCATCCCCATCATGATGCACGTATCGAGCTAATATCTAACATTTATGAATCCATTAACTAGACGACATTTACGGGTAAAAGCCTGCGACTGCGTATCCGCACTAATCCGTGCTTTTATATTAATAGCGGGTCAAATGTCCGTGTGTAAAGTGAAGTGGTTTACTTGTGGTGATGAACCCACAGAGATTTATCACCACAGAACACTGCAGCAGCTCTCTGTTTTCATTCAGTTGTTTTATGTTCGGTTTATGCAGGTTATGCATTTATTGGTACACAACACAGATTCTGGACCCGGCGACAATAAATTATACAAACGCTCAGCATAAGAGATAAAAAGAGATGCAAAAACAATGCAGACATGAATCATCTTCCACCTTTATCGTAGCATAACAATGAGACGCTAACGGTCGTATGGACTTCAGCCTTCGCGGATCGTTTGGAGTCTAAAATTGTGAAACGTTTTAATGTGAGTTCAGCATAATTCTCTCCAATAACAATCTACAGATAGAGAAACAGACTTTTGTGTCTCCTCTGAGAACACCGGTGAGGCTTTTTAGTGGCAGGAGTTGTAGAACATTAAGAAGTCAATTTCAGAAAGATGGTCCGACATCAGCCAGACAACGCTGTTAGATAATAACTATGAACCATAATAGTCCATCTGGAGAAATCACAACAGGCTCAACAATGAACTATTGATCATACTGGGTTTAAATTTATGAACCACATTAAACGTACACAGGTGTGTACAAGCTGCTTAGACAAGAACAGTTGGTGACGTATTTGAGGCAAAGTGAGATCTTTTGGATTTATTGCATAATCCTGAACTGAATTTCCTGAGATTTGTTATCGCCACATATTCTTTTATTATTTAACCCTCAATTTTTTAGTGTTGTTTGCTCACATTTTCTACCCACTATAGCCGCATTTTACACAGCAATATAGAGCACCTTTATGGAAACAGAGCAACCATGACTAGAAGTAGAGAGAAATTA
>NW_007577996.1:479040-492949 GCF_000690725.1 Stegastes partitus
ACCAACACTAAGGAAAAGCTGTGACTCTACATGCAATAGATATTTTACGACCAACATTTCTACATTAATTTGTTTCCATACTTTATTGTTTTATCTGTGTGAACACTGCCTGCATTTCTATGGAGCCCGTCTGGTGACATCGATAAGAAATAAAAATAACTCGCTCCCACGTATTAGTAAATCGTGGCCACGAGTTATGAATACGTGGGAACGACATAATTATCACACGGTGTTTCATCGCAAGAGATCGGTGTAGTTCATTCCAAGGTTAAAATCAAATCTAATCAAAATGCTCCATGTTTCATGCAAGTCCGCCCGTTATCCTTTATCGACAGCTGGTATGACCGCACTGTGAAATTTGCTCCACAACTTCTCATTTCTTCATATTCGTAATGTGAGGCCACAATTTAACTATGTCGTTCCCACACATTAAAAACTTGTGGCCACAATTTACGAATACGTGGGAACGAGTTATTTTTATTTCTTATCGATGTCATCAGACGGGCTCCGTACATTTCAACCAAAAAGTCCCTGAATTTTTGACACGTGGCTTTTAGTTACACCATTCAGTCATTAAGGGCTTCACATTTGCACCAAGGAGTGCACATTTTTGCTCGAGCAAAGGCTTTATTTTGGGGAAATTGTCAATTGAGACATGTGAATTTTTTCATTTTCAGTTAATTTTAAAGCTTTAAGCTTCAATCTCCTTTCAGAGATGATGGTGAGCAGAGTGCTGTTTACAACACAGTGGGTCCTAACATCTGTATGGGAGACCATAAGGCAGCAGCTAAAACAATAAAAACAATAAACAGCATGTATATTTTACAGGTAATAAATTAGTCGGTTGTATAATTTATTGTTATTGGGTCTACAGTCTGTGTTGTGTATCAATAAATCTGTTGTCCCAAAGGGAACATAATGCTAGAGATGAGTCATTGTCGGACCATTTGAAAGTAAAAGATCAGGGTTTTTAGTTACAGTTTCTGGCTCTGATAAATTGCCTAACTTTTCCTTTTTGAGGATAACATACCTTCAAACCTGCCAGCAGCTTCTGGGCTTTACAGGGTTAACATAAATCTTTTCAACTGGTGATCAGTCAGTGTAATTTGAGGACTATTGCTATGATTTAATGGTGCTGAGACGACTGATAATACGTGAGAACAGTTAACGGTAAATGCAGCTATAATTTTTTTTTCTCTTCAGCAGACAGACTTGGGGACTAAGTGCCTAAATCTGGTGTGGGCCACGATCTTAAAAGTGGGTTTAAATATCTCATCTTCCTGCAGTTCGTGAAATGACTTTATAGTGTTTCTCTGATTTAGTTTTACAGCCTACAACTGGATGATTTGGTTCAGTTTGCTGCGTTTTTTCTGCTGCGATGAAGTGGACAAAAAAACCTACGAATTCTACCCTAAAGCCTTCAGAAGCAGCTTACGAGAGAACGTGTGAATAAACAGAGTTTTAACACAGAATTGTTCAGCTGAAGTGAAATCTGATGGAACCAGATGCTTTTAGAGGTGGTGCATGATTGAAAGCAGACACAGCATGTTCCTTTGTGGTTCAAAGCTTATTCAAAGACTGCAAACGTCCTAGAAATAAGTAAGGTGGGATATTTCTGTTGGACTGTTATCCTTAGCTCTGAAAAAAAACAACATCTAATGAGCAAAAAATTACTTGTGCGCCTAAACTTGACTGCTTCAAAGTTCACTAACCGGGCCGAGAGTTCCTGAACCCTCCCGCCCGAAGCCCTGAAGTTAACGGGGTCACATTTGGGCGCCGGAACACAACATGACAGCCTAAACAAAGCACAAGTTATCCTAAGTTAGCACAAGTTATCAAAGCTTGATTTCATGCACTGAGTGTGTGTGATTGAATTAGGGTGTGCTCTCACTCTGCAATGACCCAAGGTAATGGCTTGATGCATCTACGCTGCACACACACACACACACACACACACACCTACAGTACACACACACACCATACACGTCTACTTATTGTAACTGACAGAGCAGAAAGAGCCGCCTTCAGCCACCATGACGAGAGTCTTACTAGAAAGAAAAGCAGAGGGAGGGAGCTTGACAGCAGAGGAGAGGGATTGAGAGAAAATGACAAACAGAGGGGCTCCGTGGGAAGACACGGACATAGTTTCTTCGGATGTCACTCAAAGATCTGTGCCGGGTTGTGAGGCTCCGAGTCCGGGCTCACCACCGGGCTCCGGTGCAGCCCTTTTCGCTTCATTTGACTGTAATGAGGACTGAGCCGAGATGGGGAAGGGAGACAAACCCCCAAACAGTCCCTTCCGTCTCCTCGAAAAAGTCAAATAAAAAAATATGTCTTCTCTGCAAAATGTTTGTCTGTACAGAAGCTTTTTTTGGAGGGGGGCTTTTGACCACATCACAAGATCTAAATCAGCAGCTGCAGAGCTTTAAACTGCCAATTTGCAAACCTGCACAGGAGGCTGGTCGTCCTGGACACTTGGACTTCTGTTTAGATTGAGCCTTGTTGGGATCATGAGCTTATTAATAATAATAATAATAATAATAATAATAATAATAATGATAACAGGGAAAAACAGAACTACCAGAACACTGATGGAGAAGACAGCCGTGTGGATATATTTTATTATATAATATAATAGAATAGATTATTATTGCCATTGTGATAGAACAATGGAAGGCAGATAGCAGCTCCCAGAATTAGCAGCGTCAATCAAAGGACACATCGTTACAAAAAAATATGCTAAAAAAAAAAAGATATGGCACGAGAATAAAAGAGCAGATTCATGGAAAAAGTAGTATGTACATAGTGAAGACCGTAAAGTGTAAATCTGAGGCCCATAGATGTAAGTTCTGGGTCTGAAAACCAACTTGGAAGTTCCTTAAACCGGCATTCTTTCTAACAGCCAGCAGGGGGCGACTCCTCTGGTTGCAAAAAGAAGCATAACAGAAAAAACGACACAACTTCTCACTTAATTTATTACCTCCATAAACATCTTCCTCATGAGTTTATGGTCTCAGTTGCTAGTTTAAAGTCTCCTTCAATGCTGCATGATGCTCATTTAGTAGATTATAGTCCCATTTACAAGAAAATAAACAATAAAGGAGGGTGTGTTTTAGGGCGAGGCTGCCTCGTTTAAACAAAAAACAAGATGCAAACTTGAAGCACAGGGCTTCGAAACATTAGTACGCAAACAATCGAATGAGGTCAAGGTTGCCACGTCAGTATAAAAGACGTATTTATGTAGTCAGGCCTTGACAGAAGTCTTCGGTGCAAATGGTGAGTACATTTTTCTGAGTTTCTTTAATGTCTGAAGAGAACTTAAGTAACTTCAGTATTGTAGGTTGCAGTGGGTTTTTTTCTTCTTCTTCTTCTGCTTCTCGTGGCCTTTAAAGCACCTTCAAGCATTTCAGCATCCAGCGGCAGACCCGAACTGACGGATGTGACAGATGTCGGAGAGGCAAACTTTTAAGGCTATTTTTACTTCATTACGCTAAATGCTGTTTTTGACACATTGCTCTGGCAGCGAACGCTCAAATACGCTGCGATTAAAGCCAGATGAGCAGAATTAAAAGCAAACACGGACGAGGAAGATGATATAGGAACGGCTGTGAAATTCAACAAGGTGTCAGTGTCGCTGTGTTTGGGTATGAAGACAAAGAAAGAGCACGACAGGCAGGAAAATGAAATAAATAAAACTCACTGAAATTACTCTTATCACATCCTTCTCCTCACATATGCAAACACACACACGACTGCCGACTGTGTTTTAATGCCTAATAAGTTTTTTTTTTTTTTCTAAAAGCATACTTAAAATTCAACTTTAAAATTCTGCTCCTATTTTCCCGGTGCGCCGATATCAGGGGGGACGGCAGCAAGTGACTCATTACTAATGGAAAATATCTGAGAAAGATAGATGGAGGCGGGAGGGGAGGAGGGGGGGAGCGGTGACAGAGTGATGGGGGAGAAAGAGGGAGGAAGAGGAGGGAGGAGATAGGGATGGATGGAGGCAGGAGGAGGAGATGGGGGAGAGGAGCCGAGGAGCTTTTTTTTTCCCTAAATGTGTCTCATTACTAATGGAGGCAATCTGAGTTCGCTTTACTGTAGAGCAAATATTTGGCAATTAGTTCAATTTCACTATTTTTCTTCTCCCCCCCCTCCCTCCTCCCCAACCCTTCGGACCGCCGTTTCAGCTCTCCATCCCCCAGAAAACCCCTCCTCTGTCGCACCTCCCTCCACTGTGGGTCTGCGAGGCGGCGACAGTAGAGTTGGAGAGACGTCTACTGGTGGGATGTGGTAACTTCAGCTGGATTATAAACTGTAGGGGTAAAAAAAAGAAAAAGGAAAGAAAGGTGCATTGGAAGAGAAAGACCTGAATGTGTTGAAAGGATGCTGCATCTCATTTAATGGAGACACAAAACACATGCAAACACAATATTATTTAATTAACTTGCACATTCCTGCACACTGGATGTATTTTAATTACTTTTTTGCTGCTAATTTGACTTGTAACACTCACTAGCCCTTCTCTAATCTGTATCTCAGTGTTTACTATGATGCACTAAATTCTTTGAAAACCCACTCGGCACTAAAACTGCTTCTGAATTACCACAGACTGTATAAAAGATGGACGTAGCAACCGGCCCTGAAAAATTAAGCCAACCTGGAAATGTCAAAAACCTGCAATATCACTACGTCCACTAGCTGCTGACTCCAAAAAGCCCTGGCTCCCATAGACTGGAATTGGAAAAGAAGTAATCACAGCACTCCTACAGCTCAGGATTTTTTTCTTATTAGTTTTCATGGTCAAATCCAGAGATCAGGTGGCCAATCTGAAAATAAATCAATACTGAATTTTTAAAAAATCGTCAGCATTTTGTGGGGCAAGGGGCGTGGCTGGCTTGATTGACAGTTGGCAGCGACGATGCAGACGAAGCGAGCAGAAGGCGGTAAATGTGGGCGGGGCAGAGAGGGCCCGCCTCTCAATCCATCTGACCAATCACTGCTCCTATGGCTCCGCCCCCCTCCGGCGATTTTTGCGTCACTGGCTCCAAAAATCCAAGATGTCAACCAGGAAGTAGCAAAACCCTGGCTTCATTTTCTCAGTGCAGAAACCAACGGGTGACGTCACGGAAGCTACGTCCATCTTTTATACAGTCTATGTGAATTACACAAACACAGACAGAAGTTCATCCCCAGACCTCGGCTATTGTACGAGTAAAAAAATAAATAAATAAATAAATCAGTGGCAAAGACCCGAGATGATATAATAATCACGGCACAAAGAGCAGCCGAAGCAGTTGGATTATTTGCAGCACAAATTAACTAAACGCTGAAACGTAAATTGAAAGCTTGGAGAGGTTTTTCTAAGATGAGAAAGCAAAAGACGACCCGGAGCGGCACGGAGACGTAATAGATCTAAGAAACGGAGGGAGATTATTCCAGTCGGATGGAGCTTTGTATTGAAATGACCTGCGTCCGACCCCCTTTGAAAATTCTGGAGACGAAGGGGGAAAAAAAAAGGGATGTTTGTGTGTTTCTGAGTGGATGTGAGGATCGATATGGGAACGGAAACGGTTGAAAGTAGTACAATATAAATGAACCGGACTCGACTGTTTTCTAGATTCATAGACAACAATGAGTTCTATACAGTCCTTTCAAAGTAAAGGCAGCATTATGGGGCCTACGAGATGACAGTGTCGGCATATTCAACAATATGGAGAAGTTATTCTTTTTCTCACTTTGAATGTAAAACAATAAAGTGACTAAATAGTGTTATAAGGTCTTAAAGGAGAGTTCGGGTTCAGTACAAAATCCAGAGGTCTGAATGAATCAATGGTGTCAAAAATCACCAGAAATAGTCGTTAAGTCAAAGAAATATGAGTAACCGTGTGTACATTTTATGTATTTTTCCTTTCGAGTCATCATTCAGTTTGATAATTCAGCTAGAAAAGTCAGAATCTTTAGTGTCATTATACAAAAGTACAATGAAATTGAGTGCAGTCCTGTTCTGTGCAAAATAGCAGCTTTCAACTAACAAAACTATGTGCAAAAATGTAAAACAGAGATGTTTAAAAGATAAAGAGACTGCTAATAAATAGATATAAACACACAAATTAAACATTTAAAAAGGATTTATAGATTTCATGTTTGATATGAGATGGTGAGCGTAAACAAAATAAAGTAAAAGGAAAATGAACAAAACTATCACAAACTACCACACTGTGCCACAATGATCAACACAAGACACATGCGTCTGTCAGCGCCAAAGATATGTGAGGAGAGACGACCACAGTTGCAAAACTCCAGCAGCAGTCCAGCTGATGTGTGAAAACGATGTTCACTTTTTGGTAAAAGCATGAAAGTTGGTAAATGGAGCCATTTGGCAAAAAATGTTTCGTGGCAGCAGTTTAGATTTTCAGCTCCATTTCTCCTGAAACCAAACATGAAACGCAGACATGAACACATGTTTAGATGATCGAGGACGACAAAAATGTCATAAACTATTAACTATTAATGAGGATAGGGACGTTGCTGGAAGGAAATCACAATGTCTGAGAGCTTTGGGTAAACTTCTTGATATGATGTCTGTTGCTGCACGTTTTGTAGAGTTTTTAAAGCTTCTGTTCATTAACCCTGATAATGCAGCGACTGTAAAGAGAACAACATGATTCAAGATGACCTTTTTAGCTTTGGACAATACAAAGATTTACCTCATAAACACTGTCTTGTTTGATTCTGTTGTTTTTACTGAGCTGTTGTTAGCTGTCTAGTGTACCGATTTGGGTTTTTTAAATTTGTAATGTCCCCCGCTGTTTTTTTTCCTGCAGCCACAATTTAAGAGTTCAGTGATGGACTAACTGGCCTTCTGTGTTCTCATGTTTGGTTCAGGAAAAGTGGTGCAGAATACACAATCTGGTTCTAACAGACAGTGACATGGCGGCCATATGTGTTTTTGTGATGCCTCCATTCTTGGAGGTAAGAGTCAACGTATCTTCTGGACATCATCTGGACTACAGTTCGGTGAACCTAAACATCTGCAGACCTGATTTTAAACTATCTAACTCTACCACAGTATTGAACACAACAGGTACCAAATCAGTCCAACACACACATTTGTGGATCAAAACACTCGTGAAATATACAATCAAATCGTGACAGATGAAGATATTTTGTGAAGCGGTGCAGACAGCAGTTGCAGGTAACTGCAGAGGTTCTCTCCACTCTTACTGTGTTCACAGTGGTTTTTAATTAGGCCGTTGTTTCAACTGTTCCATCATCAGACTGGGTTGTCAATCAGAGATCTGCTTCCCATGACTGCTTATCCTGCGGTTTTAAATTGGAATCAAAGAAGCATAAGAATGATAATAAAGTGTTCTGAAAAAATCTCAAAGAACTGCTGGTTTATGGGCATTTTCAGGCTTTTTTTTTTTTTTTTTTAGCATCACAAACATTAAATCATGATATTGTTATTATTATTATTATTATTATTACTATTATTATTATTAACCAAAAAGTTTTACTCCACTGACGTCATTTGTCAGTGTTACAGATTACCATGTCAAGATATAATCATTTTATTAAATATATACATAGACATATAGTAAAGATTGAGCGACCCAGCAGTAGCTAAATTAACTCCATCTTATGAGCCCTCTTAAGTTCCAAAAAGTATTTTTTTGTACTTTATGTTGTACATACTGTTGCCTCACAGCTAGAAGGTCGCCGGTTCGTGTCCTGGTTAGGACACCCGGGATCTTTCTGCGTGGAGTTTGCATGTTCTCCCCGTGCAGTGTGGGTTCTCTCCAGGTTCTCCAGCTTCCTCCCACACAGTCCAAAAACATGTTGAGGTTAACTGGTGATTCTAAATTGTCCGTAGGTGTGAATGTGAGTGTGCTTGGTTGTCTGTCTCTAAGTGTAGCCCTGTAATAGACTGGTGACCTGTCCAGGTGAACCTGCCTTCACCCTGAGTCAGCTGGGATAGACTCCAGCCCCCCATGACCCTAGTGAGGATTAAGCGGTGAATAGATGATGGATGGATGTTTACAAGAAAATGTTGAAATGAAAAGTTAATTTTCTTGTGTGTACAAGATGAAGGGTCTCTGAACCATCTTGTAAAGCTGCAACATAAAATACATTTTAAGTCAGCAGTAATAACAAATAATCTTGCATATCATAATTTACTACAGACAGAGGTCAGTCTGCTACTTTAATAGTATTTTTACTTTAATACCTACTTTAGGTTCAAGGATTTTTGTCTACCTATAACTATTTCTGGTATTTTACTATAGAACCCGATAATACTGTATGTCTGTGAAGATTCTCAGTCATCCAGGTCATGGTTGTTCTCGTAGTTTAATCGTAGCAACTGGACTTGCTTGAGTTCCTTGAAAACGTTCCACCTCTCATCCAAGAGGCTTCATCAGGTCTGACTGACTAGTTGGGAGTTCCAGATACTTATATCCTTAAGGAGCCATTAACACTTGAGTTTCAGTTTCAGTGGGGGTTTGTTGCTCCTCCCTCTCGTTATGCGAGTCGTAGTACGACAATATTGTACTTTTCTGAAGTTCAGACAGTATTTATAAATATCAGCTGCAGAGTAAGGCGTACAGCGAGTTCCTCCTCTGTGACACTCAGACTGACTGGATGTTGGGATAACAAACCGTCACAGGCATAAAACTGACAAGAGCACAAACACAGTAACCGCCCCGACGCCGCTAATTAATCCACTTCAATGCTAAAGAGTCTGATCGCTGTAATTTTCCCAGAGATATAGTGTTTTTTTCTTCTCCTTCTTCTCTTCTCTAGCTTTTGTGAGCACTTAATAAAATCTTCCCACAGTAAAAACTTCAAAGTGTACGAAAAGCTCTTCATGTCTGTACGGACAGTTGTCACAATATCACATTTCTACGACGATTGTTGTGGCCAAAATAATTCATGGTGAGGATATCATCATGATATCTGTAGATAAACTGAAAAAATAATTCATGCTTTCTGTAAAATTCATCGTTAACAGTGTTCATGTTGGGTTTCATCTCATTTTTGGTAATTAAATTATAATAAAAACACACATGTCAGAGGGATGTTGTTCCGATGTTGGAGTGTCAATTAGATAGGGTTGGATTATTTAAATGCAATGACGTGAATGTTTTTAACATAATATCCCGGATATAGTGAATACGGATATAGCACAACACCCCTAGGATGTGTTTTAGATTAGATTAGGTTAGATTAGATTAGATTAAATTAGATCAGATTAGATTAGATTAGATTAGATTAGATCAGAGTAGAGTAGATTTAACTTCATTGTTATTTCACAGAGTACAAAGACAACAAAATGCATTTAACCAGAATTTTAAAAGCAGCAGTAAAGTGCTTTAGTTACAGCGTGGTAAATACAATATGTTACTGTATAAACAATGTGGACAGAGCGCCATGAACACACTAATATATGAATATATAGATGTGAATTCAATATAAAATACACAATCTGAATGTGCAGGTAGAGATCAATAGTGGCATGAGCAAAAGTATAAATGTTAGGAACAGTACTAATGCTATGAGATATGTGCAGTGCATATACAGGATGACCAGTATGTACACTACACATCCTACACTACTCATACTGTCAGTACATATGCTGAATTCTGATGCATCACCGGACTGCTGTGAAATTAATCTGTAACTTATATATCTGAGGTAAAGAGAACACACTGCATGTTGACATAAACATATATACATATATATATATATATAGCAGATGATGGGATCAGATTCTCCTCCCTTTCTGACAATCACATCTGACAGTTGAGACCAACAGGTGGCGTTGTGCTCCCAAGTGGCAGCACAAACCTGCTGACTGCTGCTTTACAGTTATGATGACACGCTGACATAGTGGTGTCACGTAAACCAAACATGAGAGGAAGCTGTTTTATAATAGTATCTACTGTATTATTGGTGGCTGTTGTTTCATTAAAAACAATCACATTGCTGCTAAAAAGTTAAATTATCTATAATTTAATTAATCCAGCTCATCACATAGCATCACTTCAGCCTCTACTACAACATGTGGTCGTAGCTGTTCCTTGGCAAAGTGATGAAGTGCGTCGTAAACCTGAAGTGTTTCCAGGAAAGTTATAGTGATGAGATGAGTTGCCATGTATGAGAGGCAGCAATGGATCATACTTCCCATGTTGTCACTCACCAGCCATGTTCCATTAATCTCCCGTACGGTCCTATCGCCCCTGATGGCTCTATCATTCATCCAGATCACGTATGTGTGTGTGTGCTGACGTGATTTCATCTGTCAAGGCGACACACTTTGGCTGACTTTGTGCGTTTTGTCAACTTGTGATCAGCAGTTTTGTAAAATACAGAAATCAATAAATCTCACTTCAACCACAGAAACTAACAAAATGCAAACTGTGGGCGACGCAGTGAAACTCGAGACTGTGAGACTGTTACTTCCACTGCAGACGAGGTGAGAGAATTTGCCTAATGTGCAGCCTCTCAGCCTCTGAAGCCTTTTCTCATGAATAACTGAAACGTCTGGTTTAAATGCATCTCCAAAAAAAGCATAAATTTCACCTAGAAGAAATGCAGTTGTTGCCCTGTGGGGCTAAAGGACAACAAATTGAGCTCATGTGGGGCTGAACAGTGAAGCCAGGGCCGAATATTTTATTTTTTTAAAACTGCAATTCCTCATTTGGCCACTTGAGGCTGCTCCGAAAGTGAGTCAATCCCCATAGACCCTCATGTTAAAAGGTCAGACTTTACAGCAGAAATAAACTCGTTTACAGCCTGTTACAAAAACAATTTTGGTCTCCATAGCTAATTTCTATATTCATGACAACTGCACAGGGGCTGAAGTTTTATGTAATTTACCTATTTACAATGTATTAGGGCTTAAATGTTATGCATGATTTCTGGTGTGGCCGCTTTGAAGGGCAGTTGGGTTCCATCACAGGACCGTCCATAGCCCACCTCAGCTAGAGCCATTCACGTCATCTTTTTTGCTCATTTGTGGATAAGGCAGGACTTAATGGCAACAGCTGGAGCATCACACTGAGCTCTTCAAGGAAACCTGCTTGCAAGGACAACCTGCAAATATGTGAAACAGACAGCAAAACAAGAACTTCAATATTAGAGTTTCAACTATCAGGCACATGGCAGAAGTCTTCAGAGCACAGTCTTACATGGTTTCCTGCAGGAGTCTGTTTCTTAAACCTTGCACAAGCGAGGAACACTGTCCTCCACCAATGTTCATCAGGACCTTCTGAATGACTTCCAGTGAGTTACTTTGGATAGTCTATGTTTAGAGCAAAAAGAAGACCCATCAGCATGGCGACCGCCCTCGGGATGTCCTTCAGATCAGACAGGACCACCGACATGTCAATGATGTCTTCTCCCTCTTTCACCATCACAACACCAACTTTTCATTCCCCTGATCAACGTGTCCTCATCATCAGTGGCCTCCACAGTCCTGAAACCATGCACCACGAAGGGTTCACACGAGTTTATGCAACAAATGTAGACTAATCATTCTGAATCTCGTTGTTTAAAAGCCCAAAAGCCTCACAATTAGGGAGCATAGTAAAAAAAAAAAAAAGAGTGTGGACACATGAAAACATGGTCGTTTCTTGTATCTACAGGTGTCTTCTACAGGTGCTCGTACTTGTTGAATAGTCGTTACTTGTACTATAAGAGTCCAATAACAAGCAAAACTCTTAAAAGCTTGAAGTCTTTTTAGGTTGGATGTTGAGGGGTTGAATGTTTGTTCATTTATCAGAACAAATGGCGACTAACTTACCATCAACTATCACTTCTCCTCTCCGTCTCGTCGAGAATCAACCAACACAAAACCCCCTGAACCACAAACTCAAAGTGCTGAGGGAACGTGCTGCTCACCTGGGGGACATCGTGACCCAGTTCCTTCAGCAGCTCCTGGTTGTGAGCTTTGTTCCCCTCATAGAAGGAGTTATACCTTTACCTAAAAAAATCTCAAGCGCTAAGGTCCCAGATTTAATAACATCTGTGAATGCATGGAGCGAGGAGCTGTTTGTGCTGCACCAACACCACGAACAGGAAGCTCTGGCAGCCCTTCAGAGCGTCATTTCACTCCACGCTGACATCAAGCGTTGCCTCACTGAGCCTCAATTAAATGTTTAACTGAGATATTCATTCAGTCTCTCACCTCTGAACCAGAGTCCAAAGAGAATTGCGAAGTGAGCGAAACAAACCAGCATTAATTATTAGTTGCCTAATTAATTAGCCAGCTGGTGTTGTGTGTTTTTTTTTGGGAAGTCCTGTTAAAATGTCTTACTCGCCTGGCTCTGTGTTGTTGTTTTTTCTAATCTGTGCCTTTTTGTGTGCAGTTGTGTGTTCTGTGCTTTACTGGCGGGGATGTGAAGTCAACTCTTAATGATGCAGCTGCGATTCATCAAAAAAAAAAAAAAAATCCAGCCGAATGCAAAGCCAGTATCAGCAGTTGTGTGTGCATTTGTTTGAGTGAACGCATTTCAGTTTTCGTGATCGATTTAGAAAAACGTGCCAATCTGAAGGTAATTGAAGTCAGATTGTTGTCGGCTGACTCAGATGTAAGCAAAGCAGCTTAGTGTGAATAAACACAAACAGAAACCCTGACGTACTGGGAGGAAAAAAAATTTAAAAAAAGGTTGTTTTGTTTTCACCTTAACCTCAGCCGGTGTTCCTGACATTAATCTCGTCAATTTCTTTCCCTCATCCATCCCTTGCTGACAGATATGTACCGTCTGGAGTTGGCTGGTGGTCTCGGGGTCATACTGCTGCTGCTGGGAGTCCTAACCGCACTTTATAAGTGTTACAACCTGGAGATCATGCTCTGCTACAGGAGACACTTTGGGAGTGATGAGACTGAAGACGGTAAGATGCTCTGAGGGCTCGATTCGCACAGAAGCAGATCAGAACGAGAACAGAAGAAGCAAAAAAAAACTACAAACATGGAGGAAAGCAGCAATGTAAAAGAGCACGTTGTCGGCCTGATGCTAAGCTCAAAATGTTGGACATGAAGTGCAGTTCCAGTAGCAACCAGGGCTGTTAAAGTAGATTTACAAAAACAAACAGAAAGTTGTGAGATCATCTCTGATCATCGGAACCGAACTGAAAGGTCAGACTTCTCCTGCATGTCGTGTTACTACTGTGCACAGATTCAACGAGATAAAAGAAAAAAATAATGAGTGAAAAGCTATTAGTAGGTTATGACAGAAGAAGAATGGGAAAAAAAAATCATCACAAAAAGATGCACGACAACAATTACACTTCAGTCCACGGCGAAGTCACGAAAAACCAATTAATGTAAAATAAAGAAGAAAAATAACTGCGTTTGTTCTTCCATCCATTTGGTGGAATAATGAGCTTCTTTGTGCAGCACTTTCCAGAAGTAAAGCTGATAAATCATTAAACGTTAAGAAAAAGAGAGAAAGAAAACTACAAACATGTAAGTCTGTAATATTGATCCGGAGTATTGATTTCAAATTAAGGTCCTCGGGCAGCCTGCTTTCCTAAGACGTGTACTCCGAGGCCCTAAAGATGAATCACTGTTTTCCTTTAGTCTCATCAAGCGAAAATGTAACAACGATTAGAGAGTGTCCTGGTCCAGGAAATATGTTGATGCATTACTTAGGGAGGGACTGCAGACGTTTACCGCCAGAATCGCTGCACGAGCCGAACAATGGTGCACAGCGGATGACCAGAGGGGCCTCAGACAAGCTATTTGATGGAGCTCTCAGGAGACGCATAAGTTGCAGAAGGTCAGAGATGTAGCTGCTCTAGTGATCAGCACAATCTCCGAGCTATTTCTGAAGCCGAGAGGCGGCCAGTGAAGTGACGCGGGAGTGGAGTCGATGGAGTTCTTTTGCATCGCGCTCTCTGATTC
>NW_007577996.1:494175-496460 GCF_000690725.1 Stegastes partitus
AACTCAGCCACAACATTAAAACCTGAAAACTTGATCGATGAGGCAGGAGTATTAGTCTACAATGCTACAATTTCATCTAGCAGACGCTTTTATCCAAAGCGACGTACATCTGAGAGCAGATACAACACAAGCAAGGATCTAGTCAGGAGAAAAAAATCTAGATAAGTGCCATAGAACAAGTTTGAGTGTGTTTTTTGTGCTAAAATAGATGAACATAACGATCTAAGGGACTTTGACAAGAGCCAAGGGTTAGACAACTGGGCCTCCAAAACAACAGGTCTTGTGGGATGTTCCTGGTGGTTAGAACCTAACAAAAGTGGTCCAAGAAGGGACAAGCAGAGACCACATCATGGACACCCAAAGACTCATTGGTGCAGATGGGGAGTGAAGGATGAATGATCCCAAAGAAGAGCTACTGTATCACACACTGCCTTGATGCTAGAATAGAATATGTAGCTGCAGATTGGTCCGATTGCCCACACTTTGGATCCATGATGCCAGAAGCACGTGAATGTCAGAACTGGACCGTGGAGCAATGGAAGAAGGTGGCCAGGTCTGATTAAGTACATTTTTTTTAGCATGATGTTTGACGGCCAGGTACGTGTTTATCTGGGGAACAGACAGCAACAAGATGTTCTGCTGGGAAAGTTTGGGCCCTGCCTTCATGTGGATGTTACTTTGACATGTAGCATCTACCCAAAGAGCGTTGCACATCATGCACACCCCTTCATGGCAGCAGTACCTGTCCTTGGCGGCAGAAGAATGCTTCCTACCGCACTGCAAGCATTGTTCAGGAATGGTTTGAGGAACATGACAAAGAGTTCAAGGTGTTGACTTGGCCTCCACAGTCCACAGTTCTCAGTCCAGTTGCGCATCTATGGGATGTGCTGGAAAAACAAGAGATTTCCCCTCACAGCTTCTAAGTCTTAAAGGTTGCTGCTAACATCTTGGTACCTGATGCCGCAGAACACCTTCAGACGTCTGTGGAGTTCATGTCTAAACAGGCCAGAGCTGTTGTAGTAGCATCAGAGAGAACTGACACAATATTAGACCGGTGGTTATAATGTTGTGGCTGATCAGTGCACGTATGTAGGTCAATTTTAAGTGAAGCACGGTCACATACTAACCCATAAAACTCAAATAAACCCAATAAACCAAAGCTGATTAAACTGTTTCGGATGCGGTTTTAAATTTGGAGCCATATTTGTTTTTCCTTCTCTCAGCAGGACGAGCAGCGACGAGGAAACGTTTGCTTTGGAGATCTTGCCGGATGTTTTGGAGAAACACTATGGATACAAGCTGTTTATACCAGACAGAGATTTAATACCCAGCAGCAGTAAGTAGTGTCAATACACACAAACACACACACACACACACACACACACACACACAGCTTCTCTCTCTCTCTGGGTCACTATAATCCCAATACCCAGAATTCATCACCCTGTCAGAATAAATAAGAATGTATGCGGATCTTCATCATACCACACTTACAGACGCACACACACACACACACAGATATATGTGTGTGTGTCAGCTCTCAAGTGTACATCACACAAACACACACACACACACACACAAACACGTGGCACAAAATACCACAACGTAGCTTCCTGAAAAAAACGATACGGGCACACAATCTGCTTCCTTCTCAGCCTCGCTCATGTCGAGATCTCACTCTTACATCTACAGATACCAACACACACCGCGCAGCACGTATAGAGGGCTTATAGTGCGCGCACAAAACACACACACACACACACGCTATGTATCATCGTCTCCGAGGTGATGTGTCACTCTGTCCAACTGGAGGGGAAAATATGTCTGTTATTGCTCTATCTGTCACCTGTCACACACACAGGTGCACACAGACACAATGGTGTTACTGATAGTGAAAGTGGGAAAGTCTTGCTGCCATACACACACACACACACACACACACACACACACCATCTACCTGCTGCCCTTCATTTTACTAATGCTAATAATTGAAGGGGCTTTCAGACAGTGAACAACTGCTCTGGCCGTTGTTTTCGACGTAAACACCGGGGCGGCGGCTGTGAACATTCGCGCCTCTTTGTGATCAAAGTTCATGAACTTGTTCAACACTAGCTACAGCAAACCACAGACAGTACAGTGACGGAAACAATACAGTACTGAGTCACCTCTCAGGCACGAATCAACGCAAAGTAACGATGCTGCAGACACATCAGCTTCAAAGTCTGTCAAGTTAACAAGATAAAGCCGTGAGACAATAGTCCAACGCTAAATGTAAAACCTTCTTT
>NW_007577996.1:497832-521601 GCF_000690725.1 Stegastes partitus
GTTCCACTAAGTTGGACCTGAGGACCACCTTGATGAGATCTCTGTATATCTTCCTCGTGTATTAATATGGTGATTAGAAGCAGCAGTTGAACAGGGAATCATGTGGAGATTTAAAAAAAAATAAAAATAATAATAATAATAATAATTTCAGTAGGTTATCCTTCAGTATGCAGCAACTGGACTTCTTCAGTTCCAAAGAGAGACATCTTCAAGAACCATAAATAGAAGTCCAGTTGCTTTCTCCTGAAGCTACGAGGATTACCATGTTACCAATAATGACCTCCTTTCCTTAAAATCTGTTCATCTCAGTGCTCACATCCTCCTCAACAGCATCCCCTCCTGTGGCTCAGGTGGTAGAGCGGTCCACTGATGGCAAGGTTGCCGGTTCGATCCCCGGTTCCCCCCACATGCCGAAGTGTCCTTGGGCAAGACACTGAACCCCCAATGGCAGATTAGCGCCTTGCATGGCAGCTCTGTCACTTTTACCATTTACCAAACAACTCATTTGTTTTTGTCTGGAAAGCTATCGCCATAGGAACTGACCTCTTATGTCACTGAAACGCATCTCAATTGCACCTCCACCTCAAGCACAGATTTTATGTAAAAGATGGATGCAGCTTCCAAATCTTAAAAGTGAAGCCAATGCATAAATGACTGAAACCTGCATTCTTTCAAATGACCAGCAGGGGGCGACTCCTGTGGCTGCAAAAAGAAGCCAATTTGTGCAGAAGTCTATGAGAAGTGATCCTGCTTCTCACTTGATTTGTCTCCTCAGGGAACATTTTTCTAATGAGTTTATGCTCTCAATCGCTAGTTTAAAGTCTCCTTCAATGCTGCATGATGCTCATTGAGTAAATTATGGTCCCATTTAGAGGTAATAGACAATAAAGCAGAGTAAGCTTTAGGCCGTTTGTGGCTACATTGAGTTTGACAAGCCACCACTGAATAGCTGTTAATTGTGTCAGATCCACCACTCTGGTTTGATTACAAAAGATCAAGATGGTGACAGCTGAATTTCAAACTTGAAACTTCAAAATGGTCGTCCACAAACCAATGGGTGACATCATGGTTGCTTTGTCCAACTTTTATACAGTCTATGATCATATTATGTCTGTTTTCAGCCTGAATGCAACCTTACATTAGTACAATGAGCATAATGAATGGGATAGATGATAGCTAACTGCAGCAATAAGGTGAAAAACATGAACCATTATAAAGTTTAAATGCATGTTAATGAGAGTGGCAGCTGTAATTAAGACAAAGTCACATTACAACAGAAGGGTTTGTCTACACAGTTTTTTTTTTTTTTTTTACAAATCTCCTGGTGGAGTTGCAGTAAATATCGTCATCATTTCTTTTTTCAACAAAAATGTTAGCAAGCGGATATTTCATCGAGCCAACAGGCAGCCGTTTTTGTCTGTCATCAATGTGGAGCCACTTTGAAAACATGGGCACCAAGTTTTTTTTAATCCATCTTTCAGTTCAAGCAGCATTGAAAAGTGACTGGCTGCACCCACAAAGGTGTGTATTGAATCCAACATGATGTTAAAACCAATGGAAAACCACTCGCTGCCCGAAAACACTGTGAAAGTAAATGGTATGTTGTGTAGAGTCGGTCTGTAAAAAGGTGGTTTGTTTGCTCTCTGCAACCAACCATGTAAATGTTGTGTTACAATAAATTGGATGCATCCCTGAGGAACCCTCTATCTGAGGAGTATGATCTTACAGTCAAACATGTACACTCAGAATGCACACTGAACACTGGAAAACTGGAAAAATAAAGAGAGTATGCAGAACATGCACTGTTTCAGGAGAATAGGCAGATATATTGTAATGTAATATACAGATGTGTCAGTATTCTCAGATAGGCACGTACCTCATCCATCACTTTATCCTCATCTCTGGCCTTGCTAGCTGTTGGGATGATGAATGGAGCTTGTGGATTGGAAAGTAGTGAGTTTCACCTGTGTGATACAAGCAGGCACGTTGTTACATGTGCTCATGCGTCTACATGTATGTACACGTGTGGCTTCCCTGATGTTTTGTGCAATAGGGGAGCTCATTAAAGCTGCAATAATCAGTACTTTTATATTACCAGTGGCTCATATGACGACTTGCATGTGAATGGCGTCTCTCACAGGGACAGTCAGCGCCCGACTCTGCAGTTGAGCTCGGCTCTGTTTGGGACATTTCACTCAGTCGTCAGTGAAAACCAAACAGTGGGCTTAAAGGAGAGTAAATATTGGACTTGGATTCACCAGGTGGTCACACTGATGGCTGCAGGTGAATGCTAATGTTGCTCCATGTCTGCTGGATGCACACATATAGTATCTGCTAGCATATTGTTCCACAACAACAACAGCTTCTTCAAGAGATACTGCAAATGCAAATGCTGTCTTGCTATAAAAGACTAAAAACTGATTTGGTTACTGCTCAGGCTACGTCCGCCCTAATGCTTTTTTATTTTAAAATAAAAACAATGTCCATCTAGACACGTGTTTTTACAGTTCAGAAATAACGACCTGCCTATACTAACCCGTTTGGAAATTTACTGAAGCGTAAACAGATGGAAAGTTGGTTGTTTAGTTGTAGAGCCACATGAAAGGGATGTGACGAATACGGGAAGGACCCATAACTACTTATAAGATCAGAACAGGAAGCGAAAGTGGGTGTGTGCGTCATTTCTCCAAACAACAACACCGCAGTGACATATAAATGCGTTAGTTTGACGATGAAGGCAACATGCATAGAATAGAATTTTAATATCACTTTAATATCACAAGACTTCTAATAACTTGTTTAACTGTAAACTAAATTGTATAATTCATCCTACATCCACCCAACCAGTGGAGGCAGATGGCCGTCCCTCCCTGAGCCTGGTTCTGTCGGAGGTTTTTTTTCCCCTGTGGGGGTTTTCGGTTCCTTCCCACTGTTGCGGACTGCTGAAGCTTATAGGGAATCCAAATGTTTTGGATTGTTGGGTGTTTCTGCCTTTGTGAAGCGCTATGAGATGACTTGTTGTAAATATGCGCTATACAAATAAAATTGAATTGAATTGAACTTCAGATGCAAAGTTAAACAACTGCATGCATTCCACCCTCAATCTGCAGGACGTTTACCACAAAAGCCAAACAGGTTAGCTTAGATACTGCAGCCGACCGCTAAAACAGATGGTTCCATCAAAATCTGATGGTCAGCACAAGGACTGGATGCTTAATTGAAATATTACTGAAATCCCAACGTGGCCGAGTGCAACAGCCAAACCACAGGAGTCGTAGTTTTTGTTTGAGTAAAGGTAAAATGTGATGTGTCACAACACACTGTTATGATGCTACAGAGACACTCCAGCCTACAAATCATATTCTCCAGATGTGAGGGAACTTGTTTGTTTGCAGCAGAAATCATTGTTCATAAAACCTTTCCCACTAAAATTGTGATTCATTTTCCAGTCACAGTATCTGTCAAAATCATTGCAAAATGACTGTTTGGGGGGTTTTTGCATGTCATCTTGGTTGCAACTTGAGTACGTACCAAACATATTAACAGACGAAGATTCTTAAATTGTCTCAAAGGAGAGACCGAACCGATCTGGTAAGAAATCAAACTGTGGACAACGCGGTCGAAGTCAGAAACCACGAGGATGTTTCATCTTTACAGAAACTATACAGTAGAAAACAGAAGTTTAAAAAGATACATAACCATTTTTTTCTCACTGTCTGACATTAAACCAGGCTAAACTTTTCCTGTTTTAGGTCAGTTCGGATTACCAAAATTATTTCTATTTACTAAATGCCAGAATAATGAGAAAGCCTTTCTTCATAGTCAGAAGTTTACATCCATGTCCTTAGTATTTGGTAGCCTTGCCTTTAAACTGTATGACTTGGGTCAAATGTTTTGGGTTTCCTTCCACAAGCTTCTCACAATAGTTTGATGAATTCTGGCCCATTCCTCCTGACAGAACTGGTGGAACTGAGTCAGGATCGTTGGCCGTCTTGCCCACAAATGTTCTCCAGGATTGAGATCAAGGCTTTGTGATGGCCACTCCAAAACATCGACTTTGTTGTCCTTGAACCACTTAGTAATCTGGGGGTATGCTTAGAGTCATTGTCCATCTGAAGACCCATTTGCACCCAAGCTCTAACTTCCTGGCTGATGTCTTGAGATGTTGCTTCAATATTTCCACATAATGTTCTTTCCTCATGACGCCATCTATTTAGTGAAGTGCACCAGTCCCTCCTGCAGCAGAACATCCCCTCAACATGATGCCATCACCCCCTTTCCTAAACTGCTTGAAGGCTTAGTAATCTTAGTGTATGTAAACTTCTTACTTTGAAGAAAGTAATAAAAACTTCTCTCTCTCGATATTCTGGCATTTAGCAAACAGAAATCATGTTGGTTATCCTAACTGACCTAAAAAAGGAAAAGTTTAGTCTGATTTAATGTCAGATAGAGAAAAAAAAGGTTTTTATACAGTGTGTGTAAACTTCTGGTTCCAGCTTCTTGTAAACTTGCTGTGGCACCAGATCAATGTGTGCTCGCTGTAGTGCTCTACTATTAATCAAGTTAAGGTGACCGTGTGCTTTAGGGGCCTGAACGTGTAATAACAGGTGATATAGAAGCTCAGTGCTTAAAAAAAACATAGTAAAACTGATTCAGTAGTCTGTGAGTTCAGCGGTTAATTCAAAAGACTAATGCATGAAGTAAAATATTGAGCCATTACCTCCTGTGTATTAGCATTTTCTCACCAAACTCACAATTCTCCTTGTCCTAAAAACCTCAAAAACAACACAGTGACTGAAATAACTTCATAGCGTGGCTGGAAAGGAGTGAACTAATGTGCGTTCTTTGCATTATTTAACATTTTCTCCTAAAATACATAAATAAATGCATTTAAATACGGCTCATAATGAATGGCGGTGCTCCACACAGTCTGCCCTTTAGCTAAAATTACGCCTCATTCCAAGACGACGGATGAAAAAGTCATATTTCTCCCAAAGCTGCCCTGAAAACTTCCTAAAAAACAAATGTCCGCCGTGCGCATCGACTCACGCGACTTTGTCCGAGTCCTATTTGGTCCACGGGTTCCACGGTGCGGAGAACGCTCTGAATGAGGGCGAGACAGAGCCGCCTTTTCATCGCTCACCAAAGCCGGCGACGGAGCGGCACGGCGACGCGACCTAAAATACACCATTCAATTATCCACTCCACTTAGCCCTCGGAAATGAACAAGAGAGCGGGAAATAAATAACGGCGAGAGAAAGAGGTGGGGACGGGGTCATTGGTTTGTGTTATTTTATTAATTGATTTACATAATCCTCACAAGTGGGGGAGCGGTTGGAAGAGGAAGTGAAGGGCAAGAGGGCGGCGGAGGGGAGGCGCGAGCAGAGGAGGAAGATAAAAAGGAAAAAGCAAACCGGAGAGGAGAAAGAAAGAGACTGAATTTGCGGATGTTCTGTTCTATTTGTGCCTCTCAAATTGAGCGTGAAATTGCAATGTGTTGTTGGAGAGTCTCTGTCATTAATTTAGTTAGCAAGTGTAGAGACGATGGGGGAAAGCGGAGAGACGCGCAGAGGAGGCGAATCTGTTGTTCGCGGTTTTCAGACATTTTTCGGTAACTACACATTTGAGGAACGACGAGCAATTTCGGGAGAATATTGCAAACAAATGAGTGGAAATGGGTCGTTTCGGAGGGGATTGTTGTCTCCTGGCTCGGCTTTGGAGGTCACATTAATGACACATAAAAGCAGCTCCGCCTCGGATTGACTCACTTTTCACATCTCATCACCTCCTCGTCGAGTTTACATTTTCCTCCCTTAGTTATTAAGTAAGAGCTGATGGTGGCGTTTCGGCGCAGCTCTGATCCCCGTTTAAGAGCTGACTTCACTGTGCTGTGTCAGAGCCCAAAACCTCGCACAAGCACTTCTGTCACTCCGCTGTACGCTCCCGTCACTCACTCCAGACATTTATGGACAAAATGACTTGAGGGATGCTGCCGGGATGAGGAAGGCAGGTGCTGTATGAGGAGATTAAACTCAGACGTTGTTGTGTGAAATCTTCTTTTTGAAGCTTTTCCAGGTCATCCAGGCATAAGGGAAACTTAGAGGATTGGTTTGGGGTGTACACCTATTACTAGTCACTGCATGATTTCCTTTGTATGCTGGAGTCAGGAGGTGGTTAGCCTAGCTTAGCATGAAGACTAGAAGCAGGAGGAAGCAGATGGTTAAGTATATTTTACAAATTAGCCATTTGTAACAGGATAATAAACAACCTGTTGTCATTCATGGGGGTCAAATTCTGGTGTTTGTCTCAGAGATAAAACACAAGGTGTCATTTTGCTTTGTTGCCACCCATGTCCGTATTAGATGCCAACAGATGTATAGTTTTTCCAACATAAAAGCGTCTTATTGCACGTTATTTTGCACATTAGTTTCCTTATTTTTCTTAACTGTAACGTGTGAGCTAATGGATACCTTCAGTCAGTCTATCTATCTATCTATCTATCTATCTGTCTACCCTGAGGTTTGTGTCGTGTGTCAAACCATTACTTTTCACTTAATTTTATTGAATTTTGTGACTTTAAGTCCAGTTTTTACTCGCTGTTTGGTTAATTTTAGGAAAAGATGATGATTTGGGTTAAAATACACTCTTACAAAGAATTAACCACATGTGGGGAGGAAAACTTCCTGTTTTCTAAAAATAAAAATAACAAAGTAATAATGATGACACCAGGAGAGAACATCCGACTGTGGACTCATGTCTTCTTTTCCTGACATTCATGTTAAAATTGACTCTAAATCCTTAAAGCAAATTCTGGATTTGTGTTTGTTCATCTACTTAACTGTACACAAACATAATGAGTGGTAACTAGTAGCAGGCCTCTCTGATCTTGGCTTGCAGACTGTCACAGGTCTTCTATTGTTTAAATCACAGACTGTATGATAAAACATGGACTGTTGTAAAGCCATGTGGGTCTGTTGAAAGTGGACGTGACAAACAAGCAGTAGATCTGATTGGCAAACCCAAAGACAATACAGCCACAAGGTAATCCCACCCTAGAACGTTTCATGTTTATTGACGATTTTCCTCTAAATTGGGCCACAACAATGGAGGACTAAACCACTTCCACGTTCACTTTCCAGATCGGGGGGCTACATCTCTCGTTTCTATACAGTCTATGGTTCAAATGGGTCCAGAGGTCATGACCAAAGGACTGAAGGTTTAGACAGAGACTGGACTCATCTTAAAGGAAGCTATACGGGGCTGTTTGGGGATAACAAATGTTGAAAAAGAAAAAAAGTAGTTCAATATTTTGATGCTTTCTTTGTTAATCAGTGAACTTTAAAAATGTTGTTGTTAAAAAGTTTTTGTTTTTAGTTTAGTTTAATTGGCACCAGACCGTCTTTACTCCTCCTGCTCCCAGTTTTTATGCTAAGCTAAGCTAATCCCGTAAGGCTTCCCTTACCATCTTCCTGTTGTGTTAGTTCTGTTGCATCTCACCATTGCAGCTTTTTATCGCTATGATTATAAGGAAAAAGAACAAAAATCAAAGATACTAAATCTTCCTCATGTATATTTCTGTTTAAACTTAGCGTACGTTATGACAAAACTGGAGTAAACATCATTATTGACAGTAATATAACTGTATGGTTTTATTTTATTCTGCCTTTCATTCTATTTATCAACAAGTAAGTAAGAAAATGCCGATAATATTTAGTTTTTCACATCAATCTGACAGATTTTGCTGTTTTTGTCTCTTTCTCAGCCTACATCGAGGACCTGGCTCGCAGCGTGGAGCAGAGCAGACGTTTGATCATCGTTCTGACTCCGGAGTTTGTCGCCAAACGAGGCTGGAGCATCTTCCAGATAGAGACACGCCTCCACTCCATGCTGGTTACCGGCGAGATCAAGGTACAGAAGACCGGGAACGGGACACGAGGCAATAAGAGAGGAAGAGCTGCAGAACCATCTCTAACTTGTGTGTTTCCGTGCGTTCAGGTGATCATGATAGAGTGTGCAGACCTGAAGAATGTCATCAACTACCAAGAGGTGGAAGCACTCAAGCATACCATCAAGGTATACAGAAGGAATGAATGGTTGGATGGAGGGAAGGAGGAGGGGAACTGAAGGGTGACTAAAGTTAAAAAAAAAACTTCTTGTCTTCAGGTTTTATCCATCATCAAGTGGAGGGGTCCTAAGAGCAACGAGCTGTCCTCCAAGTTTTGGAAACAGGTGGTTTATGAGATGCCTGCTAAACGCAGAGAGACGCTGTCCAGACGCCAGGTATGTTGCTATGAGCAAAAAGTCATGGTTTTGTCATATATTTTACACATGTACACAATACGTGCATATGTTATACTTGATATTGTGGAAGTCGATAAAAAGGGAGACGAGAGTTGAGCTTGAGTCTCTGTTCCTTTATTGGACTCCACTTACAGCAAAAACTCACTCACAGTGCAAAGCCTTTTATAGCACATCCGCTTTCCCACGACCCGGAAAACCTTACCCCTGTCCCCTTCAAAATAATAGTGTCCTTTGTGTGTGAGACCCACAGAATTCGTGTACACCACAATATATAATTTTCACAGTGATTTACACATTCGAGCTGGATTTAGGAAACTTTAAACCAGAACTAAAGGAACATCAGCAGCACTAAAATGGATTAAACCTAAACTTTCCCTGTTTCAGGTCAGTTTGGATTACCAAAATTATTTCTATGTGCTAAATGCCAGAATAATGAGAGAGATCATTTTTTTTAGAGAATTTTTTATTACTTTCTCCAAAGTCAGTAGTTTACATCCATCTCCTTAGTATTTGGTAGCGTTGCCTTTAAACTGTATGATGTGCAAAATAACGTGCAAATGCACAATAGACATTTTTTTGTTTGTAAAATGGTCAAAAATAAGAGGAAAATGTCTGGGCTTCTGTCAAATAGGCCAAACTAATAAGACTAATGGGTTTTTTTGTGCGCTGACTGATCACTGTCACTTTCCCAACAGCCCATTTTAAGCTTAGAATATCCAGTGAAAAATAAAAATATTAAAACAAATGAGGTAAATAAATACAATAATAGTAATGATGATGATAAATTAATGCTTTCTTCTTTGCTAAACCCAAATGTGGCCAAAGAAGATAAAGCAGATTTAAAATTTGTTCAGAAATTAAAGTAGATTGAAAAAAAATAAAACTTGTGCATGTGCATGTTTTCGATGGCATTTGGCTGCTTTTAATGGTGTTAAAACTCTATACATTTATCTCATATTTAGTTTTTGGAAACTGATCTTACATGTTACTGTCCTGTTGTAGTATTTTATTCTATTGTACTTTGTTTTTAAATTGGATTGGACTAGTTTTATCCCATCTTGACGCACTGCACGTGATGTCGTTGCTGCCTGTCTGAGCACATGTGCAGCTATATATATATATAAAGAAAATGGACTTGATTTGAAAAGCGTACATACAGCGTACAGCTCCAGGTTTAAAGACAAAAATAACACAATGTACAGCAGCGCTTGTCCAGGAGCCTAGAAACCATAATACACCGTAATACAATGGAAATGTACTCTCCCCTGAGGTGCATACATTCACCACAGACAGATGGCCTTTGAAATGTCTGCTAAACACAGGTAATATATTAAAATTGGAGTCACAGTGAGCAAATTGCGTACATGTTTACCATGTGTTAACACCTCAGGGGGTGTATGCCCTGATTAGCAAATAAATGTTTTCCTGCTGCTTTGTGCTGAAGAATAATCATCAAGTAACAAATAGAGAGTGGATTATACGACTGCCGCTATTAGGACGGTATAATCTGAACGTCTCTCAGCGTCTTGACAGCTGATGTTATTTAATTCTTACCAGGTAATGTAGGTATTTATCAGATGAGGCGTTGTTTATTGAACAGGGGGACTGCACCACTGTCCATATGATGCTGCTTATTGACACCAAATATGAATCACAGTCAGCAGAGGACAGCGCCTTTCAAACTTTCACACCCCCAACAAAGTAAAAACACACAAACACACACAAAACAATCCAAACTTCCAGGGTCTTGTGGATTTAAGTGGATAGACATTGACACCTGATAGTCCGCAGTTATTCATGCTCGGAAAGCCTAATACAAAACAATGAGGCGGGGAAGCGCCACTTCGATTTATGGGCCACGAAACACACTTCCTAGCTTTTTGAAAAATTGCACAAGAATGCTGAAGAAGTCGAGCCATCCATCATGTTCAGCAACACTCACTGAATGGCAATCAGGTGTGTTGTGACCCCTCGCTGCCACCACATTTCCCAACCTTGTAGGATGACATTTCACAGACCGCCTGAGTCAAAGTGACTTTTGTTTACCTGCCCCAGTTCACTGACAACTGGACACCGTCAGTCGAAGTCAACAACAAAGAGAACTTTAGAAAACTTGTTCAGATTTCTATCTTTCTGCTATAATTTAAACCGCTGGCTTCAATCAGAAACTTTAGTTATAGCTTAACAGTGTTTGTTTTTTCTGCACACAGACTGTTCACATTATGAGCTGATATGAGCTGCTCAATGAGAAACGTGGCTAAATTAACTGAAGATATATGTTTATATGATAAAATCCTACACAGAAAACAAATACAGTCGTGACTTAACAATCCTAACCTTGCTATCCGACAGGTTTTTAGGAAACACGACTGGAACTCATAAAAATATCCTTAACATACCGATAGCCTTGGATTCTGACTCCAACATGACATTTTATGTCACCAATCAGGATAACGGTGTATTATCTGACTGAACAATCCCACAGATTGGCTACATTCAGACTGCAGGACTTACTGCTCAATTCAGATTTTTTTGTGAAATCCAATTTTATCCCCCGGGTGGAAGTGTCCCCCCCCCGACCATGCCGAATATTCGGATATTCATCATTGCTGGGCCCAAATATCCAGAAAGTGCTATTCGTACCAGCCCTAGTTTGTCATGTATCAATGGCATGTAGGTCAGATAAGTGCCGTTTAGACAGAAGTTGCAAAAGATCAGATACCTGTCAGATTTAGGACCACTTACCTTTGATGTCAACCGACGGCCCGTGCACAATCACTCCAGTCAATTAGATGTGAAATCCAGCGATGCGTAGTGTTCTAACAATACACTAGTTATTATAACAACTATAAATATTAACAACAAATGAGCCTTCAAGCATCAAGCCCTCCTTCTATCTCGACCTCCGTCTTGACAATCCACAGCCTTGCTATCCGACATAAAAGAAAGTTTTACATTTAGTGTCGGATTATCGAGTCACGACTGTACATGAATTAATCCATCTGAAAGGTACAGCTATGAGGCTTCCACACAGACAACAGCAACTTGACTGGTTCCAGGTTGTTTTGTTGTTGGATTTGAACACTTCATGGAAGAAAAACAACAGCAAGGAAAATCATCATTCTAATATTTTAACACACCAAATGGAAACCAAATAACGGCGCCTCTGTGTTGACAGGTCATGGACTCTGGTGAACAGGGCCTCTTTGGTGACCTACAGACCACCGTCTCCACTATCGCCATGACAACCACCTCTGCCTCTCTGGCGCCCCCTAACGAGAATCGCCACGGACATCATCAGGTCAGTTAGTGCATCTGATTGACTTCAAACTGATGCCATTACTTACAGGTTTGGTGTTTCTGAAACCAGCGGTGTCATTTAATAAAGATCGACCCCAGTGCACAGTCGGGAAAACACAGTACTACAGACAGGATGTGGAATCTATAGATCATTCTTTGCCACAACAACCTTATATGATCCACTGCTATTCATACTGTAGAAATGCTGATTTAACCCGTAAAAACTCATGTCTCTGTATCAGCATATTTGCATATTCTGACTGAATAAATTGGCTCAAATCTAACTCTACACCAATGCTTCCACCACTGCAGATCTATGAAGTCCTCCTCCCCACTCATCTAACTCCTAACCTTTCAGTGAACAAACCCGAGTTAAGCTTCAGGTTCTGCTCTGGATCTCTGACACTGAATGCACAGACTGACACGCAGCACAACGTGTTTCTGTGTTGTGGGTTTTGCTTGTTCAGACAACAATATGGTTTGTGTGTTGTTAACAGGAAGCGTGTGTTTGTGTGAAGATGTGACTATCAGCAGTTGATCTGGCGGGGTTTCCTGAATAACCACCAGGCTCCAACCAGGTCTCCAGACTAACTTTTCCACTGGTAGCATCGGTGCAACCAACGTCCTTATTTGGTCGTGCCTCTCACTTTGTCACAGGCAAAAACATATCACTTGTTGAACATCTGCTTATCGATAGACGCTCCAATTTACAGATGTTCCCTAAACGCCCCACATTGCAGACTGTGGTAGCTGCGGCTCAGTGGCCGCGGTGTGCTCATACCGGTATTGAATTTCACACGACCAAAAAATACTTAGAAAATAGTTCAACTGGAGCCTTCTAGCGTCAGATTTATCCCAGATTAAACCATTTTGTAGAACGTGGAGTGCACCTACATGCACTGTTCTGCTCATAGAAGACAGTGAATGCAGGTGCGCTCTACAGTGCAAATACCACAGTCCACCGAAGTTCTAAAAGTGCTGCTTTCCACCACTGTGGTTAACACAGTACACGCTCGCACACTCTCAAAAGGAGGTTGCAAATGTGACCAGAATGGTTGCAGTCTGGAGCCCTGTAAACACCTGACAGAATGGAAAAGATGTATAGAAATGAAAAGGGATCCTAGTCAAGCTGATCGGTGGCACAATGAGTAAAACTCTGCACTCATATTTTTACCGCTGGACCACATGGTGTCAAATGCTCTCACCGAAATTTTGGCCAGCACGCTTGGTTTTGCTGTCTGTAGATGATACAGACATCGATTTAGACTTAATAACAAGTGATGTTTACATTTTTTGGCAAATTCCTCTTCATGTAGCATCTTTATCTTCACTCACACGCGATCTGGTCGGGACAAATCTGCGAACGGAACATCTGGAGTGTAAATACAGGAAGCATCGCCAGTTAACCTGGAACACCGGTGCTGTCAGCCATACTGTCATACGTTACTCTCGTCACAGCTGGAGTCTCGCAAGACTGGAGCGGCCATATTGAATATCAGAGCTCCAATGAACTGATCCATAGCTTTACAACCGGACACCGACCGCTCCACAGTAGATATAGATCGATCCATCGGCCCGCCAATCGATGTATTCATATCGTTAAAGCAAGTTAAGCAGAGACTATAATTGCAAAACAAATCTCAGTCAGAGTTAACTAAAGCGAAGGATCTTTGGAGGATCAGGGTCAGAACATGCACCAACATAGGACTTGTACCTCCTCCTAACCAAACTCGTCATCTGTCCTGAATAAAAAGAGCTGATGAGTACAAATGACAAATATCAGTTAGCCAAATAAGTGATTCAGTCCAACTGCATTTTAAAGGCCTCCTCCAGTAAAAATCAATTTTTTAAAAATCTTTAATCTTTATCTTTTAGAAAACACATCATAAACGAAATAAACCTTCCACATGGCTGAGCATCTCAACATTAAAACTGCAGCGTACTAATGACAGTCTCAACAACACCGATTGAGACTTCCAGCACTTTATACGTAACAAACCGAAACAACCAATCCTGCCAACCTGCAGGGTGGAGCTTTCTGTATCACTTGTCTACTTCACGTTAAGATTCAAACATGTATGGCTGAACTACTCCAATATTACAACCCGCCACCTGCAGTTTGACAGCATTTGAGCAGAGTTCTTGGTGAGCTGGTGTGCTGAGTTGCAGTGAATGGGGAGATTTGGATGGAGAGAGAGGCGGTGACTTTATAGATCTACACTTTCAAGAAGAAGCGGTGGTGTGGAGTTGTATCTAAATCATTTAGGAAGAGAACATCTAAATATGTGACTGTGACACATAGAGGTGAGTTTTAGGGGTTAAATCGGTGACCAGAGCAGGAGGGTTGAGTGTTTCTGTCTACACACCGTCAACATAATTATAGGAGAGGCAGTTTCTTGATCTCTGTGCACTATTTGATGGCCCACGTACAGGCTCCATCAGACAGATATTAGTGCAGATACACTGGCTGCACTGCTTATATTTTATATTTCCACCTCTGTATGAAACTACTTTTTAAAAGATGCTGGTTGGACTACATAGTTTGTTTCTGGTGGTTAAAACTTGCCTCATTATTTTATCAGCCTGGGTCCAAGGATTACACTGTTTACATCCATGCCGAAGCAGAAAATGTATTTTTAACACTGTGCAGAGTTGATATTTTTTTTTTATCTTGCTTGTTTGCACAGTTCATACAGCAACTAAACAGAGTCTAAAAATCCATTCAGGGTATTGGCATTAACAGTTACAATACCACACCTTAGCGGCTAAAAAAGTGATGCTGTTCATCCACAGGTTGCCTTGGCGACGGAGATCCCCGACTACAACCAGATGACCTTGCCACTGGGAGGGGGTCACACTGCCACAGCAGCCCAAATGCGGCACTTCTGTCGCAGCTACGAGTTCCAGCTTCCCCCACAGCCCTCCTCCATGTCGCCTCCCCTCCCTCCCCCCTCCACGGTGCAGTTCTCCACTCTGGGCCCCGGGGGGCGCCACGTTTATTGCAACATCCCTATGACACTGCTGAATGGACAGGTGAGAGAAGAGACTGCGTTGCTCGTGCTTCTTGTCGCTTCTAGTTTCTAGCATCCAACATCTGCACAGTGTATCCTTTTCTTCAATTTCCATGCTGTTGTTTGCTTGCATGTACTCGGAGTTTAAACACAATAAAAATTAAAACCCCTCTTTTCTCCCCAGGGGTTCAGAGCAGTTCACTGGGGAACAAGAGGTCTGTTTGGATAAATATAGAAGGAAAATAGTAACTTTATATTATCCACCCTGAAATATTTATTTATTCTAACAGACTGGGAAATACTTGTTATGTGCAATACTGTTGTCATATGTAAAAGACATGGTGCAGTACTGGCATGCAATAGAACTGTATACTGTAGAATGAAGCACCTGTTTTCTATTATTAGCTGTAGATTCTTGCTAGCGGTGACAATGCGGGGGAGTTTATGTTAATCTCTGCGATACTTTGTGTTTCCCAGGTGCCTCAGAGCAGTACGCTTGGGAAGAAGCCAGAGCTCCACCTGAACAGCACCTTCGTACCACTCACCAGCAGAGAACTAAGCTCTGACATCTGGTAGATGGACTGCTCAACTGGTGCTGGACTAAACACCGGCTCACAGACTGCTTTTCACTGGCTTTGGGTAGACTGGTTGGTTGACTGGTTTTCAGTGGGGTTTTTTGGACCGTGTACAGACTTGGCGTTGGACTGGCTTTCGAGAGAGAAACTGCCTGCGGACTGTTTTTTGGGCCACTTCAATGTACGCTGGGAAGAAATGACTACTTAAAGACTGCATAAGGCTTGGCTTCACACTTGTTGGGTACACTGGCCACAGACTGCTTACAGACAGATTCCGATTATACTGCACTCTGGTTTTGGACCTACTGACTGGTTACGGACTGACACCAACTGGGATGTACAGGAAGATGAGCACTGGAAAGGAATGCTACTGAAGAACATGTGTCCGGGTCACGCTAGTAGAGAAGTTACCTACTGGTCATGCTGAGTTTGGGTACGAATGTGTGGATTTAAGAACTAGAAAAGTCAATGAAGTGGGAATCGATGGGTATCTGCAGGAGCTGTACTCTGATTGTCCAACAAGCTGCCAAGTTGGACCCCGGAGCACAAGAAGGTTTCTCTTAATTCTCCTGACACACCAGCTGTTGTGAAAACCAACGTAGCGCGATCTCAGACCACCAGTCGATCTTCTTGTCTGAGTTCTCAGAATATCCATCTACCTGTTGACTAGGTGGCTTGTCGGGCAGATGAGGCAGACATCAAGCAATGATTTTGGAATACCAGACCACCTTAAAACAACTAGTCAACCTCTTGAAATACTGCTCTACAGCTAGCTACCTGGAAACCAGCCAGCTCATCACCTTGTAACGCAGTAACTGTCCAAGAAGCGAACTGGCCAAGAGATGAACTGTCAACTTTTACCACCGAGCTAAAAGCGTTAAAGGACTTGGCTTTTTTTCTATTTGCATGACCACCCATTTAGATAAAAAATAATCGAATAAACATAGATAAAAGAGTAAATGACACAATCATTTGTCGCGGCCTCTTTTAATACGGAGGCTAATAAACATCTTATGTTGATACGGTATATTTGTTTTCTGTCTGGCCATGGCGTAACGATAAAAACTGATAAAGGGAAAAAAGGAGGCGTCCCTCCAAAAACATTTCTATTATTTATTTCGGTTCTGTTTTATCCTTTTAGAAAGGTCAGTGAGAATTTTTACCAGGCTTTGTTTTTACTGTCTGTTTGTTGCGATTATCTCTGTACAGCTTTCATAACTTATGTATAGACCTATACATGACAGTGATTTGTTCCCTACAGTTTCTGTTAACAGCCACATTTAGTGTGTGTGCTCCAGAGCCTCTAATCGCTTTTGTTCTGTTCCTCTTTTCATGGATGGATGGATGGATGGATGGATGGATGGATGGATGGATGGATGGATGTCTCATGGCAGTACAACCCTGCTAACGGACTGATGTTTTCAACCTGACCACAACCAGTCAGCCAAAGGGGGCTTCACCGCGTAAAAAGCTGTACTCCAAGCTGAATCAGACCACATTCTTCTTTGTGAGCTTTAAAAAACAAGAATTATTACCATAATATTTAAGCAAAGTGGATAATGTTTTGAATTTACACAAAGGTACTGTCATTGTCTTATTAGAACCAATGAATTCTGAATATTTGAGATTGTTTGATACAATAATTAATTATTTGAGTTGTTATATTCGATGGCAATATACAGTATAGTGGTTGTCCTTTAGTTTCTGCTAATTTCTTTGACTATTCTTTGGATATATTGGTTGAAATAATTTAACTGAGAGCAAATAAAAATTATATGAGTTGTTTTATACATTTCGGAGGCCTGTTGTCTCACACATTCAGCTGCTGTTTCTTCTTTCTTCCACTTTCCTCCCCACCAACACTAGCGTTTTTGTTCTCAATTTCTGTTTCTTGCTTTTTTTTTTGCAAGCTTGTGTCTTATTGTTTCCTCTAACTATGGGTTTGCTTCACCACCAGCCCCATTCCTTCTGTCTGAAATCCACTTCTCACCACCAGCCCACTTCCTCTATCACAAAAACTTTGGTTTGTAACAATTCTATTGACGTCGCTAATCGGAAGCTTCTGTTCAGTTTACTGGCAATGGACTCGGGTTCATACATACTGCGACCAGTTTCACACTCAGTTGAGCTAATCTGAGCTCAGCTGAACTGAGGGACAGCAAACTCAATAGGATTTAAGTCTGGGACTGTGAGTCAGTAAATAGAAAAGACATATAACTAATAACTAAAACAATATGAGTGAAAAGCTTGTCGACATTATTTTAACCATGCAAACGAATGACCAAATGTGAGCTCACAACAGTTAACCAAATCATGCACTATGCAGCTTTGTGATACATCCCAGGCAAACATAGTGAACTCAGCAAGCTGGGATGGTATTTACGAAATATAAAACAGCATTTGAAACTTAATCATTTGGATTTGAAAATGTTTTCATGAGCAATGTTTAGCGTTATGAGAGATGAAGTCATTCATTTTCTGTTAAGAACTGTGAGAGAAGATGGATGCCACGCTTAAAGCTAAGCAGTAAGTATGGCAGGTAGAACTGGAAGACTATTATCTTATTATAATGACATTATAATGACAGAACGAAGCTAGAAGTTTGGCAAATACAAGTTTGAGCACCTTGAAGATGTACCTGCTGTCTTTTATTATCCTATCAATTGGGGTTTTTTTGTTTGTTTTTTAAAATACTTGTTACGCTGATGACACACTCTTCTATTATCCTATTACCCATTGAGCACTATGGTCTTGAATAGACATAATGCTATTAGCGGTTTGGTAACTAATGAACTATTTGCTATAAAGCTTCTTTTGTCATTGTTGTTTTTGCCTTGTTTTTTTTTTTTATAATTACTCTAGTTTTATATAATTTAAAGCATTAAATATGTCTTCTACCATGTTATATTAAGAGATTGTAACTTTTTAAAACCATATTGTGTTTGGATAGAGAAGTAATTTTGACTGTCACAACAGTAGGCCAATGCTGGTAGTAAGCATTTCTTTACATTTCAGAGAAACTTGATTAAGAAAATGTGTTTGGCGAACCAATATTTCTCAACTTCTGTTCAACTGGAGGATCGAACTTTTGGCTGCTGTCCAGCCCACAATGCCATGGGCGCTCTTATGGAACCTCCTGCAGATGGTGGGCAACCTCGAGGGCAGTGCCACGGAGCTCATGCCCAACTACCGGGTGATCGCCAACGAGCCGATCTTCCAGACCTAGCTCCAGGGCAGCGTCCCGATATCCCTATGCCATGTGATTTATCTTGGTTCCTTGATTTTCTAGTCACCTTTGGAGAGCTAAGCCAAAAGATGAAGCTGTTGACTGACTGGTTGATCTAGGTTCCTACTGTCATCAGTGGCCATTGATGGGGGTGGTAACCAAAAGAATGAGGTGGCAAATACAAGAATCAGAGGTAAGTTTCATCCCACAGGTGTCTGGGTTTACCCTTGGAGATGGGGTGAGGAGCACGATCATTCAGGAGTGTCGAAACGCTGCTCCTCCACATCAAAAATCAGCCAGTTGAGGTAGTTCGGGCATCTGTTGGACATAACCAAAACATGTACAGCCATCCATCCATCCATTAACTTCTGCTTATCCACGGTCGGGTTGCAGGGGCAGCAGGCGTAGCAGATCGTCCCAGACATCCCTCCTCCTGGCGACGCTTTCCAGCTCTTCCTGGGGATCCTGAGACGTTCCCAGGCCAGCCGAGAGATATAATCTCTCCAGCGGGTTCTGAGTCTGCCCCGAAGACTCTCCACGTGTTCAGAAGACCTCCAGAGGAAGCCTCCCAGGAGGCATCCTAGTCAGGTATCCATACCACCTCAACTGGCTCCTGTCGACCGGGTAGTAGGTGGGAGCGGGCATCCTGGCGTATCGCCCCCTGGTGGCGTAGACTAGCTCTTGAGACGTGGAACATCACCTCAAAACATGTACAGTATTTTGGTTATGACCAACTGGGAGGAGACCAGGGTACACTGGAGGGATTATGTGTCTTGGGAAAGCCAATGTATCCCCCCAAGAAGAGCTGGATGAGGTGGTGGGGGAGAGGGACCAGAATGATTGGTAGAAAATGAATAAATGGATGGATGGATGTTTAATTGGAAATGTATTAACATGAGTACTAAGTCATTGTTTGCTTAGAATGCATGAAATGCTCCAAGTACTCTGTAATTAAGTACCAAGTAAATAAAATGCCCATTTGTCTTTGTACCATGACAAAAACGCCAGAGCAAATATTCAACAAGTGTTTTACAAATACTAAATAAATATCAGGAACCCCTGAGTTAACCTCGTGAGTTTGCACGGCATAAAATGTGGAGAAGCTTAGAGCTTTATCCTTTGTAGCAATATTAGAGTCACGTGAAATTAGTACATTCTTCCCAGAGATGGTGATGTCAGCCAGTCAAATGTCTCAGCAACTACTGGATGGAGTACCATGACAATTTGTAGAGATGTTCACGTTTCCCAAACAGTGAATTCCTCAGGCTTTGGTGATCCCCTGACCTTTTATCAAGCAACAGCAGCAGTTCACAGATGTGTCATCACCTGTAAAATAGTTCAACACGTACATAGCAGCAGGAAACAGGGCATTATGTGCTGATGTAGTCTAAAGCAGATTTACGTGCTCATTTCAGTGTGAACGTCAGGTCTTATTGCAAAAGCACATTCAAAAAAATTCTTAACTTCTGTGTTTTTACTTTAATTATTGTGCAACAGAAATTTGGGCATGTGACAAATAGTACTGCATCTCCTAAACATCCCAGTCATACACAACTATACTGCATTTTCAATTACATTTATTACATTTTACATTTTAAAGAAACTAGTGTAAAGAAAAAAGTGAATTGGATTAATGTTGCTGACTCTGCTTTCAGTTTTGTTAGCGTCACTGTTTACTTTCGTTCTTACTCGCTATTTGGTTCAGTTTCAGAACCAAAACCATTTGGTTAAGTTCAGAAAAAATCATATTCTCTGTGTAACAATACAACACTTTCACAACACGTTTGAAGCTTTTCCTTCATTATCTGGGTTACCACGGTGACATGTCCCATCCATCCATCCATCCATCCATTAATTATCTATACACCGCTTAATCCTCACTAGGGTCATGGGGGGCTGGAGTCTATCCCAGCTGACTCAGGGTGAAGGCAGGTTCACCTGGACAGGTCACCAGTCTATCACAGGGCTACACTTAGAGACAGACAACCAAGCACACTCACATTCACACCTACGGACAATTTAGAATCACCAATTATCCTCAACATGTTTTTGGACTGTGTGGGAGGAAGCCGGAGAACCTGGAGAGAACCCGCAACGGGGAGAACATGCAAACTCCACCGGGATGCAAACCGGCGACCTTCTTGTTGCGAGGCAACAGTGCTACCAACTGCGCCACCTTGCAGCCCCCCATCCCATCGAATAAAACATAAATGTAATCTGTGGGAAAAGCTGTTCAGTTATATTGGAACACAATTTCAGGGAGACAGGACTCAAATATTTATATTTCAATTATATTTCCAAAATATTTACTAGTTTTAGAGTTGTAATGGAACCCAGATTGCTCCAGGATTGTGCTGTGCTGACTGTATAACCGTTTGCTATCATGTGTCACAACTAGTAAGCTAAGTTAAAAAATAAACAGTGGATATTTATTTATTTATTTTGGTTTTGTTTTTTTTTAATGAATGAAAAGTATAGAAACATGGTGGCAATGAGTTTTTAACTGGTTGCATTGGAGGCATAAACATTGTGCACAAAATTTAAATCTGTCCAACAAGGGAAGAAGGGAAGCTTCAAAAAGTTGTGTAGTACTAGTAGTAGCAGCAATTGCATGTTTGTCTATAAATTGCTTTTCACTACACGTCACATTTAGGGAAGTTACCCCTACTGTGGCAAAAAGGTTGTGTTTGAAGAACAGAGTGAACAGAAGAGCAAATGTAATGAGAAGCGTGTGATGAGTACATTCTCACAGACACTATACATTTACATCCTGGTTGATTAGCTCCCATTCGTCCATGTTGGTCACACAGCTTCACATCCGGTAACTTATCTCACACATCACGCGGCCTAACGGCTGTGTTTTCCTAATTACTTTAAGGAAAACACACACTGACCACATTTGTCTTATCAGTAATGCAGTTGCTTTCCACAATATGCTAATTTCATGTGAAACAAATAGAAAGATTTTACATTTTTTTCAGTAGGAAGAAAAAAAAAACTACAAAACAAAGTAAAGGAAATGAACATGTGTTATGAATGTATTACTAACCGCATGTCTTGACATTACAATTTGTACAGCTACACAACATGACTGGCAGAAGAGTTTCATTTTTCATGAAGCCATGTCAGAGAACCTTTTCCACAGCTTGCGTGAGTCTGCTGTGACTTCATTGCTGTTCACACCCCCAACACCAGCTCTGTCTGTGTCACATTAAAAGAATCTGACTGGTTCAGATTGACGTACAGCAGATCTCTTATCGTCGCTGGAAGACTTTTAATGGGGAAACATTTGCAAAAAAGTGTTGAATTTCATTTAAGGAAGAGAGATTCGTGGCTGCATCGACTGCATATGAAGAGTTCATTTGCAGAAAACAGGGAACTCCATCGTCACAAACCTTCAGAAAACACACTTTTCCATCGTCTACCTGAGACAATATCAATCAAACGTGAGTTATCTCTACTGAGTCAAACCCACTCAGTTTGATTGATATTGTCTCAAGCAAACAACAACAAAAGAAGTTTTCTGAAAATCTACAAAAATGGAATTTTGCAAATGAACTCCTCCTCCATTCACGGGTTTTAAGACGCTCGGTGTGGTTCCTTCCATCTTGGCTTCCTGACGCCTCCTAACCTGATGCCAAAATTAGCGAAGAGGTGAAGTGAAGCTTGCCCTAGTCATGTAAACGTTTGGATTGTATTTAAGTTGCATCTTTTAACACAGAACGTAGCTACAGTACATAAGAGAGAAGGATCTTAAACAGGAGGAATGTGGCAACAGTGGCTCCAACTAATGATTCATGTTGTTGATGGTTCTACTGAAAACACAGTCAGCATTATCTCCAAACGTTGTCAGGCCTATGACACACCAGCATCCACGTTAAGATCGTACGGTTCACCAGCCCGTCACTAAATCTTTCCGTGTGTGCTCAGAAGGAAGCCCGGTATGATTTTTTTAACCTCTCCGCCACAAACCACCACTCTACAAGCGGAGAGGTGAAACATGCAACGACATCCCCCTTCTAACTTCTCCTCTGCTGCCTGTCGGCTGGAGGTAAAGACAGTCAGCTGCAAAACCATCCTTCGCCTTTTGAAAATGCCAGAAAACTCTGCTATCAAAGGGTAAGTCTACATGTCTTCTTTTATTTGAAATGTATTGACTTTAATGGCTGAGAGCTCCCTGTGGTTTGTAAATGTGAACGCTTTAAAAATAGATAGTATGATCAGGAAATGGGTCCGGACTGGCTGCTGTGGAGACAACAGAGCTCATGTTTTTTTAATTGTTGTGTTTCAATGTGACTATAATTTTTAATCCAATATTAAAAAACAAAAAAACATTTTTTTACTTGATTTCCAGATTAAAACACATTGACGTCAGTTCTGTCAATTACTAGTATGCTCGTTTGCATAAAGTATAATGTTTAAGTTCATAAAGTGGAAATAAGAAGATCTTTTTCTATGGGTAACATTTAATTATTACGTTAGATTTTTATATAATAAGTCTCATTTGTTTCCCACCAGTTCCTTTTTGTGCATTTTGCATTTTGGCATTCAGACACAAGTAGTTGAAAAGTTTTTGTGCTACATAGGTGCACATGTTTTTCATCACACGGCCAAAAACAGGTTTTGATAAAATGTGCAGCTAACTTCGTGTGTGAATATTATCCAGGAAAACCACTGACATGCTCACAAGTGGCTCCTCTAAACTCTTAAAGATATCTAAAGATAGTGAAATTCTGTTCATTTTTTTTAACACTTAGTTTCATCTTTGCTGTCTTTATTAGGTGTACTGATACAAAAGTTCAATATAATGAGACTTTTTTATCTTTATTTTCAACTGAGTACATATTTTCAGATGCATGTTTATTCCTCTGTGTATGAGTTCATACTTTCCGTGTTGCACAGTCTGTTTATAGCACTCATCCAGTCCCACTCTTGCTATAAATGTTAATCCTCAACCGAGAGGCGATTGTATATTCAACCTGTCTGGTCTGCGCTCTGCAGAACGTTGTAATTTCTCACCGTGTTTTTCTCAGCACAGTGTCTTTATCTTTAGTGTTCTCTGTCTCACCACAAACCAGCCAGACCGTAGCCATGTGACAGGAAAAGGCAAATGCCCGAGAAAAAAAATAAAAAAGCAACTTTTTCTCACGCATCTTTACAGAAGATTTAACAAGTTACTTGCAAAATAAATTAAGAAGAGGAAGTGTGTAGACATTCTACAACATACTAGTCCGTGTTCATCAACACTCGCTTGATTGTGACCTGGTGTGAGAGGCTTTTTCTATCCCGAGCCCCTGACAGCAGTCAAGGTTGCACAGCAAGTGGAATGTGGTTTTAGAGACATGACTTTTAGCAC
>NW_007577996.1:522612-525907 GCF_000690725.1 Stegastes partitus
TAACCCATTGCGCCATTCAGGAGGGCGTATTCATGAGGCTACGATGAATCAACATAGTCTAGAAATTGATGACGACATTAGTTTCCCATGAATCTAATTCTCAGTTAGTTGATGACGTTACCTTGTGTGTGTTTCTTGCACTGATTCCAACTGATCCGGCAGGAAGGCATTATTACTTATTGAAGTGTGATTACATAAAGTATGAACCACTTGCTCACAATCTGAGGAAAAACGATTTAAACTAAGTTCCTTCCTACGGAGCCCGTCTGGTGACATCGATACGAAATAAAAATATCTCGTTCCCACGCATTAGTAAATCGTGGCCACGAGTTATTAATGCGTGGGAACGACATAATTATCACACGGTGTTTCAAGAGATGGCAGGATATTGGTGTCATTCATGTCAAGGTTAAAATCAAATTAAATCAAATCAAAATGCTCCATGTTTCATGCAAGTACGCCCGCTATCAACAGCTGGTATGACCGCACTGTGAAATTTGCTCCACAACTTCTCTTGTTGCTTCATATTCGTAATGCGAGGCCACAGTTTAACTATGTCGTTCCCACACATTAATAACTCGTAGCCACGACTTAACTATGTCGTTCCCACGTATTCAGAACTCGTGGCCACGATTGACTAATGCGTGGGAACGAGTTTTTTTTATTTCTTATCGATGTCACCAGACGGGCTCCGTACCTTCCTGATCGCAGCACATCACAACTGGAGGGAAACTAAATGTACCAAAACATTCTGTGATAAAATCGTCTGAACAGTCACAGTGGGAAGATCGTGTCAAAGGCTTCACATGATATCATCTTTTTAGGAGACAACTTTTTGTACTTGTAAGACATGTTGTGTTTCGCAGGACAATTGTCAAAAATGTTTCATTTTTAAGGTTTTGGCAAGAAATTAGCAAAGAAACAGCCGCGTACAGTCAATTAGAGCTAACGAGGGAAGCCTTCATTACCGGGAGGGGAAGAGGACAAAGTGATTCCAAACCATCAACAAAGAGTTATGCACTTGAGATGTGCCGTTAAAGGGCTTTTAAAGATGTCCACTTTCACTTCTGTCTTGGCAGTGAAAAGACTCTGTCGACAAGAGCTAGACGATGCTTTTGCTTTTCAATGCTGCTCCTCGTGACGACGACTTCGCTGCTCATTTTCAACAATTCAGACCTCCAAGTACCGTATCCTCTGACCTTTTGGACAACGAGCTCATGGTCCAGCCAGTCTTACAACAACGTGACCACATCACTTGACAGAGTGAGTATATTTACTGGCTGCTGTGTCATCCTGAAGCAAAGACAGCTGTAATGACTAATGCATAAAAAAAATCCACACACGTCAATGTGTCGGTACAGTTCTGAAATGAAACTCTTCAGATGAGTCACCAGTGAAACATCACGAATGTTCTGTATTTCACTGCTTCCGTCTGCTGTATCCATCAAAATGTTCTTTAGTGAGGAAATAAATTTTAAAAAATGATTCATATGTCAAAATGCAGCTGTTTGAAATTCAGGAAGTCTTGCATTTAGCTAATTACACATACAGCCAGCGAGCTGCTTCTAACAAGATGCCAGTGACGGGGATTTTCTCAAAGGTGTGATCACACAGAATGCAAAGAATCCAGACACAGCAGGACTTTGCATACAAAGTTGATGGAAAGGCACAAATCATGAAAAGATAAAGAACTTCATTTGCATTGCACCTCAAAAAAACAAGGTACAGAGTAAAAGACAGAAGTAAAAGAATTGAAAAAATAATGTATAATATATATATTTTTTAAAGTGGGCATAAAATACTGTAAATTCCAGATGATTGAGACACCTGAATATCAGCCACACCCACTAACTTTAAAAAGAAAACAAGTTTTGTACATATACAGGCCGCACTTGTCTCTAAGCTGCAGGTGTCCACGTTGTAACATGAGATATTTACACAGAAAGATTTTTTTTAAACTTTTAATTAAATACGTACCGGTAACATACACAAATACGTAAATGCTTTTTTTCCTGTAACACGGCTGGTAGCCTACCAGGAAAAGTCATTGATCGCTATCTTCATCTTCCTCCTGCGCACTAAAAACACTAAAGTCTTCAGTGTGGGAGTTGAACAGCCTCAGAATTACTTCGCCACACACTTCCTCAGTCTCTCTTTCGTTGTCGCTCTCAAATTCGTAAAAATCCATAAATTAGCCGCATCATTGTTTAAGCCGCAGTGTTCAAAGCGGCTTGTGGTCCGGAAATTACAGGAGAAATAACAGCAAAGAGCACAAATCATGAACCAAGTGGTGCACAGAACCACTGCTGATCATTTGTTAGATTTCTGCCAACAGTGAACCACAAATTAGTCACACAATTCAACCATTATAGTGTGAAATACAGTTTTTCTACTCCTCTTATTTTTGAGCATGAATGTCCAGATCTACATCATGACTTATTTAGCATTGCTCCACCTCTCCACCAAATTCTGGTGGTTTGATCTGATTAAACATTTCTGATGAAACGAGATGGGGCAGCGTCATGATGCCAACTCAACCAGAAACCAAGCTGACGCGTCATCTTCAGATTAAAATGATAACAGATGGAAAAAAAAAAGAATCCCTTTTGCTCCTTTAATCATCAAAATTTTGCATCATATCAGTTAAACACACATTTATTAGACCACCACACAAATAAATTAACAGTTTGTCACTAAGAATTTGTAAAGCGACATCAGCACCTGGCTGTTGAATAAATTAACTTACCTCTTGCTACCTCCATGTTTTTTGGACAACAAAACCACTGCATGGCAAGGAGGACACGTGACTCATACTCGAGGGTGAAATGGTTCCTTGAATGATGCAAAGATTTTCAATTTCATGTTCAGCCTCATCTGACTACTACTTGGATTCCTGTGCATGTAGGTTTTGTTGTGTGTCAAGTTTTTTCATCTTGATTGCCAGTGTGTGACATTTGAATGACTTGGTGTCTTTCACATCATGTCAACTCCTTGAACACCTGACTTTTTAAAAATGTTTTGCTTTTTAGTTGAGGAAGAGTCTGAGTTACTGCAGCGAAGTACAGCACATATCAAATGAAGCTACACAATTTCACCTTTAACACAATGCTAGTTGCTCATTCAAACTTTTTTCTGGTTTGCCACCTCTGCAAGTAGGCTGTCGTATGATAACAGACATTTAGTTGCTCTTTCATTTTGTTTTTTTAACCGAGTCATGCAGTATCCCACTATCATGGTTCTAATAATCCCAGATCCCAGACGATTTCTCCCCTGCACTTATGAAAAGATCTGTCTA
>NW_007577996.1:526872-529785 GCF_000690725.1 Stegastes partitus
TTATAAAGGGTGATTTAGAAAATCTGCAACTATTTTCAAACCAAATGATGGAAGATCTGGACTCATTGTTCTGCAAAAACAAGATACTTCATGTACGACTCGTCCTTATAACAACCATAATACGACCTTCAAAACAAAGTAGGGAAATTACCCCATAGAAAAGCATTGTGCTCATAGGGTTAGATGAAAGCAAGGTGCAGGGTTAAAAAAAAAAAAAGATCAAAATGAAGTTTGTCGTCTGAGTTCGTTGGAAGAGGAAGTCTTACTAATAGAGTCTGGAACTGTGGTAAGAAGTTCTGATTTGTCTGAAATAAATGTAGAAAATAAAGGACTGACTGTTTGGAGAACTGAAAAGAAAGAAGAAGGATAAATATAAAGTGGGAGAGGGTTTGTAGTGTACTTAACAATATTGAACAGGAGTCTCGAGTGATTTTAATGTTTAGCAGTAAGAGCAGAAAAATGCTTATTTTGAGGTGAATCAGTTTCATGAGGTCTTCAAGTCTCCTCCGGGTGAACAGAAAGTTTCCATTTATGTTCTGCTTGAGTACCAGTTTGCCATTTTTTCTTGAATAAAGAAGCATATAAATACGACCACTTCGGCGTTATGGGACATACTCGTACACATACTTCTAGCTAATACAGTCTAGGAGATAAGTGTAGTGAAATAAAAATTCCCTTTGCTTTTGTCTGAACACATCTTAAAAGATCTCCAGTATGTCCTGATGTTTAATGTGAAGATACAAATAAAAAAACAGGAGAAAACAAATTTTTAAAAACTGCCTTTTCTGCCTTTTCTGCAGTACTTTGTGGCCTACCCACACCGGTACCATTTCATACGGGATGAACCACACAGATGCCTCCAGGAAAGCCCGTTCCTAGTCCTAATGGTCCCAGTAGGACCCCACAACAGAGAGGCCCGAGACATAATCCGCAGCACATGGGGGAAAGAAACCACGGTTCTGGGCCGAACGGTCAGCCTCTACTTCCTGCTGGGACTGTCCAAGGAGGAAAACGGTACAAAAGACCTACAGGAACAAGTGAGTGGATTCATTGTTAAAGTTCAGGTCTTCTCTTTCACCCCATGAAACAAGAGAGGACAGAAAGAGTTTGTTGGGGTAAACTCAAAAGCCCATTTCTGTTTTCTTTTTTGCAGAATAAATAGTGAATCAGCTTCAGCAAATGTTACATAAAGCTGACAGGATATAGAGCAGAGGAAGGACAGAAGGTTTCTTTTTGGATCTTGAAGGCGTTTTCCTCTTAATCATGAGGCTTCCTCGGTAATAAACTAACTGGTGGGAAGTTCCAGCTATTTATTCTCACCCTCTAACCGGATTCACATCACACTTGGGGTGAATGGAGACAAACTGCACAGGCAGGAGTGTACATTCTACGTACCTCATCTCCTCTGTTTAGTCATGGCTGTTTCAGTTTCAGCTTTCTTAGCTTCTCTCTCAAACCACTGAAAGCTGAATATTTTCTTTCTAAAAGGTGGGCATCGGAGTGTCCCTCATCCTTAGCAAAGTTTACCTCCACCTGCTTTCTACTGAAGCATTAAGGATTGCTGTGAGGATGATTGAGAATCTACACAAATATTTTACAACTTAGAGAGCTTCAGAGCTGGTTAAATTGGTTTCTATGTATGCTGTGATATGAGGACACTGTCTTCTGCATTGTTTCTTGAAGCACAAAGGATATTGTCTTTGCAATGTCAGTTTGAACCACAACTTTCGTTTTGCCGCTGTGGCTCCTGAAAGCTGTCCTCTACCTCGACCTAGCAGCAGAACGCATTTGTTTCCATTAACAATAACGGAGAAAAAAAAAAACGTTGACAGCCACAGCACGCAAATCTAGTGCACGATCTGCATCAAGCAGGAAACAGGCAACTTTGATGACTAGACGGTGACCACGTTGCAGCACGAGTTCAGCAAATGTTTCACTCAGAGGTTGGTGGAGCAAAAGACGAGAGTTTAAAGAGAAATCTTTTGAGCAGGGCTGTCCAATCCTGGTCCTCGAGGGTCACAGTCCTGCAGGTTTTAGACGTTTCCCCTCTTCCAACACACCTGATTCAAATGATCAGCTCATCATCAAGCTCTGCAGAAGCCTGATAATGATCATGTGAATCAGGTGTGTTGGAAGAGGGAAACATCTACAACATGCAGGATGGTGGCCCTCGAGGACCAGGATTGGACACCCCTGCATGCAACTCCAAATAAATTCTGAAGTGTCTCTTCATCTGCTGGATGTGTAAATAAAACGTACCTTTAAACTTCAGATTTTCCAGGAAAGCCGGAGACATCGCGACATTCTCCAGAGTGACTTCTTGGACAGCTACAATAACCTCACCATCAAAACCATGGTCATGTTCGAATGGCTCAGCACTCATTGCCCCAACACCTCTTACGCCATGAAGGTCGACTCGGACGTGTTCCTCAACGTCCAGAACCTCGTCGACATGCTTCTGAAAGCTCGCAAACATCTCTACCTGACAGGGATGACGGTCTGGGGTGCTCCTGTTCTTCGAGACCCCACCTCAAAGTGGTTCCTACCTTATTCTGCGTACCCTGACCCAACGTATCCCATGTACGCTCTGGGAATGGCCTATGTGTTTTCTCTGGATTTACCCAAGAAGATATTGGCGGCGTCTGCACATGTTCGAGCCATTTACATTGAAGACGTGTATGTGGGTCTGTGTATGAGACATTTGGGAATCACACCGACGAATCCTCCTCACAGTGGCTTGTTCAGGAACGAGGTGCCTTTTCTCAAAAGCAGCTGTTACTGGACATCTGTCATCACAACGTTACTGGAAAACTCTCAGCAGCTTTCGGACGTATGGAGAACATATCAGACTCAAGTACAAAGTGACTGCTGAACACTTCCGCCTGTGCCTTACAAACACTGTGATACACCTCA
>NW_007577996.1:530793-540934 GCF_000690725.1 Stegastes partitus
TATGTATGTATGTGTTACGTATTTTGTCTGTCACTCACATGAAGTCTTATTGTTTAATATTATTTTCTATTTATATATATTATTTTCTTTTATTTCTGTATTTTGTTTTAATATGTTCAATGAAAGTGGTCCATGATGTCAGCAGGCTGGGACGGTTTGCATAAAATGGCCGCTAACTGTCACCATTGAAACTTCACTGACCCATTTTTCTTCAGACCTCTCATAGCGAAAGTCTTCACCAGCTAAATGCATTTTCCAACAGTGGAAGTCTCATTTGTAATCACAAGAGCAAACTAGTATCATTAAAGATGATGTAAGCCAGGACAATGTCAGTGTTTTGAACTATTTCAACATATGACATGCAACGACCTGTTTTTGTTTTTTTTTGTTTTTTTTAAATTAAAATGTCAAGAAAACATTAATATTGTACACAGATTGTCTTTTGCACCTTTCAAAAGAGCAACAGGTTGTGTTCATGAACTGAACAATGGAAAGTGTCTGCATGCTGAACCGGCAGCTGCAAGTTGTGTGACTTTCATCTCAGATACAGAAACATCAGTTGGTTGCTTCACCGCTACATGTCTCATTAATATGTAAATATCTGAGAGACTGCAGCAAATCTCTATAGAGACAATCATGGTCCCCAGATAACAAAGACGATCCTCTGGATTCTCCTGTAGTGCTGCCATGAGGTTAACATTTTTGATTTTCAGGTGGGGCTCCGTGGTTAACACCGTCGCCTCGCAGCAAGAAGGTCACTGGTTTGTGTCCCAGTGAAGACTTTCTGCGTGGAGTCTCCATGTTCTCCCCGTGCAGCGTGGGTTCTCTCCGGGTTCTCCGGGTTCTTCCCACAGTCCAAAACACGTTGAGGTTAATTGGTGATTCTAAATTGTCCGTAGGTGTGAATGTGAGTGTGCTTGGTTGTCTGTCTCTAAGTGTAGCCCTGTGATAGACTGGTGACCTGTCCAGGTGAACCTGCCTTCACCCTGAGTCAGCTGGGATAGACTCCAGCCCCCCACGACCCAAGCGAGGACTAAGCGGTGGATAAATGATGGATGGATGGATTTTCAGGTGAAATAGCTCAACAACTACTGGATGGATTGCCATCAAATCTTGTAGGGAGTTCTAACAAGTTCAACGTTAACTGATTCCATTTGCAAACTGCAAAGAAACAGCATCATGACCTGTAGACGGCTAATGTTAGCAGCTGTTCAGTAGTAGTTTATATGATGCATGCTAGCATTAGCTCATACTAATGCTAACTAACACTGCAGAATTACAAGCAGAGTCAAGGGTCAATACATTTAGACTCATTTAATGCTCCAGTTAGGTAAAGTTTATTCTTCTCTACTTGTATCAGGACGAGTGTCACAAGTTTACATTTTTCCTCTAATTTGGTGAGTGTTAACTTTTTTTTTCTAGAAAATTAGAAAACAGCTTCTAATATTAAAGTATCTGAATGACAGACAGAAATCAGTTCAGCCTGCAGCCATTAAAAGCTGAATATTTATGCATCAAACCTAAAATGTTAATCAAGCAGATATATAATTGGAAATATAACTGAATCTGTTTATGTATGTATTTTATTTTATCAGTGCATATGTTTATTTAAAGATGGTTTTTCACAATCCTATGATTTAATCTCAGTTATTTCCCATCATTATAATTAATGATACTCTCCAATATAATAATTACAACAATCAATTGATTTAGCACATTACTGATTTATCAGATCCCCTGTTTATGAAATACATTAGACTTCTTTTAAACATGCAGTATTGAGTTCATGAGACTGAGAAATGATGTTGGTCTGCAGGAAGGAGCACGCTGCTGAATCTTACATCCGGCCCTGAGGTTGTACGAGATAATGAGTCCGTCATGCATAAGAGAAAGAGTATATTGCAATATTTGTGAGTGAGTTTCAAACACGAGTGTTTCCCTCTTATGCCTCCCAGTCTTCACACTTTCTGTTTTCTTGCATGACGGTTGACACATTCTGCCCTAATTCATATTATTTACATGAGCTCCCATAAGCTGTTCCTTTAAAATGGGCTAAAATAAAATGTTTTTAGTTGTTCTTTCCTGAAATATTTCTCTCTTGCACAAGCTGGTCTTGTAAAAAAATGAAGAAGAGCATGTGTGAGATTAGCTCCACATGCTACAATACTATGACATGTCAGTGTTTACTCATTACACGACCAAGAGACAAAGATCTTAACTCAACTCAGAGATGTTTCTATGTAAATCTTTCCAACTTAAACCAGATTTTAAAAGCAGTGTTCAATGTATGACAGTACAGAAAGAAAACTGTGCATAAAGGCATAAAAAAAACGTCCTAACCGCACTAATTTCATGGCGATCTAAAAGCAGAACCGTCTTGCAAATCTCCTGTGTGTGTTTTTCTTTTTTTCTCTCACATACAATCTTCAACCTTCAGCTGAGTTGCATGCAAACATGAGCAACAGCACTCTCTTGTGGCAGCAGGTGAATGAGGAAGCAGAAGGAGATCCAGCAGTGATGCCGTAACACGGAGCTTTTAAGTGAATCGCCTGTCAGTCAAATGCCGGCTGTCAAATAAAGTGTGTAGTCGCTAATTAACTTTTAATTCCTTTTAATGAAGACATGACAAATTAGCTTCAGCAGGATACAAAAACTAAATCTCATGGGGATGTTTTTGTTGTCAGAGCATTTGGGCATCAGTGAAAATGTGCAAACTGCTGTCTGAGGCTCTGTCATGAGAAAAAGGCGCATCGAAAATGCAAAAATATTCTGTCACACGAGGACCTGTTGCTCAAGTGGTTGACGTCATCAACTGGTCCGAGATGAATATGTTGTGGTTGAACTAACAGAAAAGTATTGCGCACGAGCTGCAAAGTACTGGAAGTCTTGCACATTCTGATTTCCTCATGTTGGATCGTGTCTCTGCCCGCAGATTTTCTTCAAGATCAGCAATGTGCAACTTCTTTCCTCGTCTAGTAATTTGTTTTTAACTAACTTAATTTCTTCAGCAAACTCATTCTGTGTCTCCTTCCATTCACAACACCTGCAAAGAGCGAGACCTGATCTCCTGCTCTGCTTTGAGACATTTAGCCAAAGTGTTTGCTTCCTTTAATAGCCTCTCTCTTCACCAATCCCCTCCCAGACAGCTACGGTTGGTGGATTAAAGTCTGCTGAGTGTCTAGCACCAGTCGGAAGGACAAAATGGCCTTTCCTCAAAAATACATGCTCCGTCATCTGCACACCGTCAGACTTTTGTGGCGCATTTTAATAACTTTTAATCACCACCTCCTGTATTTTGTGCTGGCCAGATTTCAGGTGTGTATGACGTTTCCCCTTAGGAGGAGATAGATTTTGAAAATGGCCAGAAACGCGACAAAATTGGTCGTAGTTTTTCCAAAATGGTGGACTTCCTGTTGGGTTTAAGGCTTGGCGCTCATTGACTTTTTTATGCACCCTGACCTGCTACATATGCCCACCAAATCTCATAGGTCAAGGTGTAAAGGCCTTCCGACACGACTCCGTTGAGTGCCGGACACACAGCAAAAATGCAAATATTGGACTCTTATGCAAATTGTGCAGGCCGGCATTTCCACACCCTCAGATGTTTTTACTAACTTTTAATCAGTGCTTCCTGTAGTTCGTGCTTGCCAAATTTCCGGTGCATACAACACAACCCCTAGGAGGAGATAGATTTTGAAAATGGCCAAAAAAAAGAGTGAAAATCACTTGACATGCTCGCCGTTTTCCCAACATGGCAGATTTCCCATCAGGTTTAGGGAAAAGCGCTAATGGACTTGCATCCCAACTGCGTCCAGGTTTCTGGGCCTAGAATCAGCCCAGGTGGTTGCACTCATGCTAAGTCCTGGAACCTGACCAGGGAACTTGGCCATCAATCATCACGTCCAGCAGAAGTCCAGCAACATGGCACGCTGGATGTAGGCCACTGCTGAGGTAAGCTCTTCTCACTACATGGTGTCAGAGAGTCTTGTCCTCTGCTTGCCAGTGACGGTACAGCAGCTCGTCACTTTCTAAGCTATCTCGTTGAACTTTGCAGCTGTCACAAGGGTGTTAGAGAAAATAGCAGCATGAATTTAGATTTTTAGAGGTTTGATCCAATGACAAGTTTCTATAGAAAGTGGTGTGAATAATACGGCAGCATCGACAGTCTCAACCCATTAGACTGACTCCACAGACTATAAGAATGTACATATATGCAGGTATCTGTGGCTGCAGAGCTACATCTTTCTGATCTGTAGTTACTGGTTTCTATCTGCTGTCCTGTTTTCTCTCCTCTTCAGCCTCAACCAGTCGAGTCCCTGAGCCTGGTTCTGTTAGTTTCATCCTGCTAAATGGGAGCTTTTTCTTCCCACCGTTCCCAAAAAGCTGCTGAAAGAGAATCGTTTGTCGGGTTTCTCTCTATAATTTGCTATATGAAGTGCCCTTGAGATGACATATGTTCGATGAACTGGCGCTATATGAAACTGAAGTGAGATGAATGGAACATATTACACAGGCGGGTGACAAACTAAAGGATAAACCAACATAAAGCGTTTTGCTGGGGAACCATGTGCTGCTAAAACAACGTCAGTGCACCTCGGCTGTCCACTCTGCAACTCTACTGGAAGGACTGGAGTTCAACTGGGCCACAGCATATGATTCACAGAATTTTTTTAAATCATCCAGCAACCCATTCTACTCTATGGAAGCCGGTGTTGTCATCAATCAGGATAGAAAAACCAGCCAAATGCCCCCAAAAGCATAACAAAGCCTCACTGTAGGGGTCAAGGTTTCAGGTTTTTCCTTTAATTCGTCACCCATACAAATGGCAGCTGAAGCTGCTCTGGAGGCTTGAATCAAAGACTCTTTTTGTTGGAAATCTTTGTCTATAAAGACAAATTAAGTTGACCATTACTCAATGTTGAAAAGCAATAAAAGTCAAAAGCATCCAGGGTGGTGAATCCATTTTGTATTCACTGTGAGTCTCTGAGGTCTGCAGGTCCTCGTCAGAAACAAACACTGATGCCACGGGTTATAAAAACAGCTTCACAAAATCATGAGCGGCTGCGCTGGAAATTAAAACCATGAAATGATGACAGCCACAAGAATAAAAATACACATTCATTTTCCTCCTTTGCGAACCAACAGAGGCTTCGTTATCGTCCGTCCGTCCGTCCTCGGCTCTGCAGGACGTCGTACAGTTCTAGTCTGTCGGTGCTGGAGGCAGATCGACTGCTGATCCAGAACAAAACATCATGGAATCAAACGTCCAGGCCTCACTTAGTCACTTTACTTATAATCAACCAGCTTGCTGTTGTTGTTTTTTTTGACCTGCTAAACATGAACGCTCTGTTTCAGCTACTCTTTCGGCCTCACTCTGACAAAGCACTCGTTTATACAGCGTTATCTGTTAGTTAGACTTCACCCTGTTGGAGCAGTCGGGGGTTGAAAGCTCTGATCAAAGGGACTTTAGCAGATTGGTAATCTCGACCAACATACCTGTTTGTCACAACACTGTACATTAATGATAAACGACAATGATTTATAAAAATATAAGTGCACTGTGATAAACTCCCATGAAATAAGGTATGGCTCACTCATGACCATGTTTGGTTTGTCCACTCAGATGTAGATAGAAAATGATTCTACTGAGAGATCCTCAATGAAGGGGGTCTTGTCAGCCACCAGCTACGGTATCTCTCTGGTGATCTGACACTGGTGTTCTTACCATCGCAAGCTGCTTTTAATTCTTATCCTCTCTTATGCAGCAGCATCAGCCTCCTTGAGCGTCTGGGATGCATCTTGTCAGCAGCTTTTCTTCTCACTGGTGCCTTTCAGTGAGTATGTCTCCTATTATATTCCTTTTTTGTCCACAATTAGGAACACACGTTTCAGTTCACTTCACTGACATGGAGCTCAACACATTCGATAATCTAATATCTAAAAAATCCGTTAACCAAAGCAGTCCATACATATTTCAGTTTCTGCTCTCAGCTCTTCAGTAATGACAACAACAGGATTCATAACGAGACTTTTAAAAGTTAACTTTGTGAGCAATGAGTGTTGCTAAATATGATCTTAACCCTTACATACTGTTCATATGTTAAACCATCAGAGTATGGTCTGGGGTAATCTTCACCTGTAAAGAATTCCTATTCCTATGTCACGTTATAAATGTAAATAAAGAATACACACAAACATGGCCTGTACAGTTTCACAGTTTTAAGATTCCCTAAAATCACCATTTTCCTACATTTGACCCTCACTGGCAGATCTGAAATCCATCTCAGCAGATGTACGGGTCAAATTTGACTGAAACAAACCTCAGTGTACAAAAATTTGTAGCACCTGTACAAAAGTATAACATTTTGAAATATTATAATATTTTGGGTCACTTCAGGAAAACTTAAGGCTAAAATAATGACATTTAGGGTAGTTTTACTGCTGTCAAATGTCAGAACAGTATGAAAGAGTTAACAAGTGAGCATTTTGTGTTTCTTGGATACTTTCAACAGTTATTTTACTGTCTGAATGATGACATCTATTAGTCTACATGTTATTTTTAATAGAAGAACTAGAGAATAGAATATCATTTAATGATTTTTTTTTTTATTTAAAAAATTGCTTTGATGTGCCAACTAAGATTAGACAGATTGAGAAGAAAATAAAAAATTTGTAAGAGGTAAAATCTTTAAAGAATGCTTCAAAAATGGTGTATAGAGCAACATAGAGGTTGTAGAAATGGTTAAATATCTGTACTATGTGGAGCCCCCATTTCTTCCAGTATTGGAAAATATATGGGGGAAAAAACTGTCGTACATATTACGTTTAGATTTTTAAATTTGTGTAAAATAAATAGTCAAACAAATCATTGTCTTTGCCTTTTTAATGATTGATGAAATTACAAACTAGTCATGCTGTACAGACGACATTTCTGAGTTCTCTCGTTTTCTCGTCATGGTCGTGCTGTTTTCATAGAGATGCAGGACTTTATAGTGCAGCGAAAAATCCAGCATCCAATCACGCAGTAAAGCAATGATTCACATGTCAGGGTCTGATGTCAACCATTTAAAATAACAGGTATTACAATAAGACTGGAAAACGTCAACTGAGTTCTTGGATATTTGTCTTTTTTAATGTCTCAACTGTGGCATCTGTTAGTTTACTTTTTATTTCTCACGCATAAACTCTGAAGTAGAATAAAAATCTTTAACTAAAAAGGAAATAAAATTAGTTTTGACGAGCCAACTAAAATTAGAAATGCTCTTATCTTTGTCTCCAAGGTTTTGACGGCCATATCTGAAACTTTTATCTTATCAGTACATCATTCGAGTGCGTGCGAGAGCGCTCAGGAAATGGTTTGGCTAAGTGGAATGTCAACTTCCCCTTCACAAAAAATACCTTATATGTTGACTTTTTGACACACACACACACACACNGCCTCCTTGAGCGTCTGGGATGCATCTTGTCAGCAGCTTTTCTTCTCACTGGTGCCTTTCAGTGAGTATGTCTCCTATTATATTCCTTTTTTGTCCACAATTAGGAACACACGTTTCAGTTCAGTTCACTGACATGGAGCTCAACACATTCGATAATCTAATATCTAAAAAATCCGTTAACCAAAGCAGTCCATACATATTTTAGTTTCTGCTCTCAGCTCTTCAGTAATGATAACAACAGGTTTCACAACAAGACTTTTAAAAGTTAACTTTGTGAGCAATGAGTGTTGCTAAATATGATCTTAACCCCTACATACTGTTCATATGTTAAACCATCAGAGTACGGTCCGGGGCAATCTTCACCTGTGAACAATTCCTATTCCTATGTCACGTTAATAAATGTAAATAAAGAATACACACAAACATGACCTGTACAGTTTCACAGTTTCAAGATTCCCTAAAATCTCCATTTTCCTACATTTGACCCTCACTGGCAGATCTGAAATCCATCTCAGCAGATGTACGGGTCAAATTTGACTGAAACAACCTCAGTGTACAAAAATTTGTAGCACCTGTACAAAAGTATAACATTTTAAAATATTACAATATTTTGGGTCACTTCGGGAAAAGTCATCAAACTTCAGGCTAAAATAATGACATTTAAGGTAGTTTTACTGCTGTTAACTGTCAAAACAGGTCAAATTTGACCTGAACAGTATGAAAGGGTTAACAAGTGAGCATTTTGTGTCATTTTAATGTCTGAATGATGACGTCTATTAGTTTACATTTTGTCTTAATATACGAACTATGAATTGAAAAACATTTTATGAAATTTTTTATTGCAAAAATGCTTTTGATGTGCCAACTGAAATTAGATTAGATTTCTGAGAGGCAAAATCTATAAAGAATGCTTCAAAAATGGTGTATAGAGTAACATAGAGGTTGTAAAAATGGTAAAATATCTGTACTATGTGGAGCCCCCATATTTACCAGTACTGGATAATACATGGGGGGAAAAAAATCGTCAATATTGCTTTCAGATTTTTTAATTTGTGTACTATAAATAATCAAACAAATCATTGTCTTTGCCTTTTTTTAATGATTTGTGACATGACAACTTAATCATATTTACAGACAACGAGTTCTATCTCCTTCTAGTCATGGTCGTGCTGTTTTCATAGAGATGCAGGACTTTATAGTGCAGTGAAAAATCCAGCATTCAAACACGCAGTAAAGCGACGATTCACATGTTAGGGTCTGATGTCAACCCTTTAAAATAACAGTTATTACAATAAGACTGGAACAAGTAAACCTAGTGTAAACTGAGTGTTCGTCTTGGACATTTGTCTTTTTTAATGTCTTGACTGTGACATCTGTTAGTTTACTTTTTATTTTTCACGCATAAACTATGAAGTAGAATAAAAATCTTTAACTAAAAAGGAAACAAAATTAGTTTTGACGAGCCAACTAAAATTAGCAATGCTCTTATCTTTGTCTCCAAGGTTTTGACGGCCATATCTGAAACTTTTATCTTATCAGTACATCATTCGAGTGCGTGCGAGAGCGCTCAGGAAATGGTTTGGCTAAGTGGAATGTCAACTTCCCCTTCACAAAAAATACCTTATATGTTGACTTTTTGACACACACACACACACACTGACATGGGAAGTTAGAAATGATGTTGATACTGAGACAGACAGACAGACAGACAGACAGCCTCTATCGCTGTGGAATTTTCTTATTGGATTGTTTGACAGAATGTTGTCTTGTTTAGGTTGGAGACGCGTCCACGAATCAGTGTGTTTGAGTGTGTTTGAGTGTGTGTGTGTGCAGGCAGCTGACCCTGGTGTGAACAGGGCCACTGTGTGCGACCACAGAGAGTCCATTCTTCACTTTGACACCACACACACACACACACACAGCGCACACACACACACGCAGCGCACACACACTCACAACCGTCCTCCCTCTCGTTGCCTTAATTTGTCACATTCGCTCACACACACACAAACGCACATACAGAGGGTGCAAGAGAGTCACTTGCCATCTCTCATTCTCCTACACAGAGCTGCAGCATAGTCTTGCTTTCTGTTTTTTTCTACAACACACACACACACACACACACACACACACACACACACACCAACACACACTCGGTGGCTGTGTCCCACCACATAATGACCCTTATTTCACCATCCTGACCGTGAGTCACTGGTTCACTTAGGAGACTGGAATGTCAAGCTCCATCACTTCAATACGTTTAAAAAAAAACACACAATTACAGATGTAAAACAAACAAACACTATATATATTTACTTGGACATGTCCACACTTCACATCTGCCTGGAATGAGGATAAAAGCAGCTTTATTTGTGCAGCACATTTCATACACTGTGCTTTACAAAGTCCTCTGCCTCACCTGGATGCGAGGGGCGTAGCTGTACACTATAAAGTCTTATATCATTGTCCACAAAAGCTCAAATGTTTGAAGCTATCAAAGTAGAGAAGAGAGGAAAGCTTGGAGCTGGATGCTGTTGCTCCAGGACACCGTACAGGTGGCAGAAACAGACAAATGTGTTGTATCTGTTTCCCAAACTGACATCCCACCTGAGTGGTCGCCATTTTCAAAGTGTTGATGAAGTCATGCATGCTGCTGAGGAGAATCTAGAAACTCAAGATGGAACCTTCTTCAGGTGGAAGAAGTT